>NW_027142517.1:421825-698084 GCF_026170545.1 Melanerpes formicivorus | reverse complement strand
GGTACTAGAGGAGCTACAGAGAAGCTGAGTCCTTTAGGAGCCTAAGTAGCATCTAACTGGCACAAGCCACTGTTGACAGCCTCATTAAAACAGCTAAGGACTTGAAAAATGTGATAGACAAATTGGGGTTCCCCACTGCAGTGATCTCTAAAGCTGAAGTAAAGCCCTTTGGAAAGGCAAACGTTTACACTGCTGTGTGTGCTTTATTAAGATTTTTTTCACATTGTACATTTTGCACAACAGGGATGAAACTCCAGAGAAAGGACCACCAACCCTCTGCAGCAACTTGGTGGCCTGCACAAAAAAAAAAAAACAAAAGGAAAGAAAGCAAAAAAATGTATTTCAGAAACTCTTACAGGAATGGTACAGATTTTCTGATATGGCAAAGAGAAACACTGCTTTGGAACAGTGTTTTGTCATCCTATATGACATGCTGCTCACTTGGCTGCAACCGAGTAAAATCGTTCTGAGCAATTTATCTTGCATCTTTTCAAAGGCTAGTTGATTAATTAACCCTTTACACCCCTTCAGCAGTGTTAATATCCTGCCTGTTGTGGTCCTCATCCATCTTCCTGTTATGCTATGGTAGCATCTGCTGGTGGAAAAGTCTGTGTTACAGTAAATGACCCTTAAATACCCAACCACTACTAAGCTGCTTCTACAGTCAGTTTAACAAGAGATGAAAGAGAGAAAGAGAGAGAGAAAGAGAGAAAGAGAGAAAGAAAGAAAGAAAGAGAGAAAGAAAGAAAGAAAGAAAGAAAGAAAGAAAGAAAGAAAGAAAGAAAGAAAGAAAGAAAGAAGAAAGAAAGAAAGAAAGAAAGAAAGAAAGAAAGAAAGAAAGAGAAAGAGAGAAAGAAAAAGAGAGAAAGAGAGAGAGAAAGAGAAAGAGAGAAAGAGAGAGAGAAAGAGAGAAAGAGAGAGAGAGAGAAGAGAGAGAAAGAGAGAGAGAGAGAAAGAGAGAAAGAGAAAGAGAGAAAGAAAGAGAGAAAGAGAGAAAGAGAGAAAGAAAGAAAGAAAGAAAGAAAGAAAAAGAAAGAAAGAAAGAAAGAAAGAAAGAAAGAAAGAAAGAAAGAAAGAAAGAAAGAAAGAGAGAAGAAAGAAAGAAAGAAAGAAAGAAAGAAAGAAAGAAAGAAAGAAAGAAAGAAAGAAAGAAAGAAAGAAAGAAAGAAAGAAAGGAAGAAAGAAAGAAAGAAAAAGAAAGAGAAAAGAAAGAAAAGAGAGAAAAGAGAGAAAGAAAGGAAAAAGAGAGAGAGAAGGGAGGAAGGGAGGAAGGAAGGAAGGAAGGAAGAGAGGGAGGAAGGGAGGAAGGGAGGAAGGGAGTTAGTTCTAGGAAATATTTTTAAGTGGTGTAGATTTCAAGTAAGAAATTTGTTCAGATCATACAAATAAACAAGAGTGGAGGAAGGTCAGTATGTTCCATCAGAGGAGCAGAATTTATTTCTCCAGCCTCAAAGTTATAAAAATATTCAGAGTTCCAGAGATTTTTCTGATTAAATGTTGAAACTTCTCTTTCAGTCTGTGGGTATTGGTACAAAATCCAGATTTCTTACACCTATCATTCAGAGGTCTGTCCAACTTAGGACATGAAGGGCTGTGTTCAGGTCAAGCACCTATGGGCAAGCTGAACATGCATGGATACAAAAAGCTATGTAAAAATTGAAGGCTCATGAAGCTTCCTTCACCAGACCTTATACCAAACAAATGAGTGTGTTCAGGAACAAACCTGTACTGAGAAGTGATTTCTGGCTGTTATGCAGAGCCCTTCATTGGGCATGGGGTGGCTGGGCTGCAGACCTGCCTTTCCCAGTTTTCTTTGCTCAGGCTTGCTTGGCAGCAGGACTGATGTGGTGCCAAAAGGCTCCTTCATCCATCAGCACCTGCAACTCTTAATGTGACAAAATGTGACAAGGATTATTTCTTTTCCACTATTCTGGATCAGAGCCTCCATGCCTCTGGTACATCCTGAGGTCCCCAGTGGGTTACTTTATGATGCCTTCCTGTGAGTTTTGAACGAGATAGAAAACAAAGGAAAATGTTTTATTTGTGTTGCAGAAGCTACAAAGGAAATAGCTTTCATATATGCCATGGGGCTCTGTTGGTAATGATTGATTTGGTGCTACCTCTCAGTCGTGGAACCATTTTGGTTGGACAAGACCTTTAAGATCATTGAGTCCACCCAGTATCTGACTGTACTAAGTCTGGTCATAAACCATGTCCTGCAGTACCACATCTCTGCATCTTTAAAACATCTCCAGGGATGGGGATTCAACCACCTTCCTGGAGAGCCTATTCTACTGTTTGATAACCCTTTCAGAATCACAGAATCACCAAGGTTGGAAGAGACCTCAAAGATCAAGTCCAACCTGTCACCACAGACCTCATGACTAAACTTCTTCAATGAAGAAGTTTCTTCTAATATCCAATCTAAACCTCCCCTGGTGCAACTTGAGGCTGTTTCCTCTCATCTTATCACTTGTTACTAGGAAGAAAAGACCAACCCCCACCTCACTGCAAATTCCTTTCAGGGAGTCGCGAGTACGTTATTCAGCAGAGAGGTGAGGTGGGGGAGCTCAACAAAATCATCAGAGTTTTCTTTCGTTCAAGCATTTCTTGTCAGGACTGACTGAGAAAAAAAATAAATATTAAAAGAGCAAAAGCAGGAAAGGGCCATTTGGCTTATCTTGTTCACTTCCTGAAGTCCAAACAAACTCTCAAAAAAATCCATATCACACCCCATCCATTCACCCTGTTTCCGTGCGCTGAGGATGGAGAGTCTAGACAAATCTGGGCTTTGGGAAACCTTTGGAACTTTTTTTTTGTTGAAAAGAGATTCCAAATATTTTGCTAAAGGCTTCAAACACGTTGGAAAATACTAGTTGAGGGGTTGAGGGAGATTTTTTGGGTTTTGCTTATTTGTTTTCACTCTAAGCACCACTGGCAAGAGCACGGGAGAGACGGACTGGGAGGTCTGTGCCAGTGAGCGATTACTCACACGAGGTAGTCTCAGTGACTTCCTTGGGACACTGTTTGCCAGCAGTGACTCAGCCAGCATAACCAAAAGTCCAGACTGAGCCCCAGTGGGATGTGACAGCATCTATGGTCCTTCCATATCAAGTACCTTGGGAAAGGACCTGCCCTTACACTTCTCATTCCAGGTACAGGAGCAGGGGTTTGCAGAGTTTACCCATCAGGCCTTCTTCCAGCTGTAGCTGCTCGTTCACTGTGAAGTCCAGTTGTGTGGCTACTCTTTTTGACATGAGATTTCCAACCCTTGGGGTGAGAAGCAGCAGCCCCTCTCCATCTCCTGTGCCTGGTCTGCACCACCTGGAAGCCAAGTCAGCAGGCATATGCAGGTTCTTAATTTCAAATGAAGTGACTAAAAGCCTGTGTGCTCCTGGGCTTTGCTCTCTGTTGACCCATAGTGTAGTTAAAGTAATGGCTGGCAATTTCTAGACTAGTGAAAATCCAGTTCTTATTTACAAGTCAGATTAAACAACAACAAAGCCAAGAAAGAATGGTGAGATATCCCCCACAATACTGGAGAGGGCACTTTATTCACAGCATTGTCACCTGCTCATTCCTCTAGCTTCCTGCTATGGTTGCCAGATGATAAATGTGATCCCATTTTATTGAATCCCACCCTTCACAAATATTCTATTCTTTCTCATGTCCTGGTAGAAGAAATACTCCAGAAATGAGCCAGTCTTGCTGGTTGTCCCCAAAAAACCTTTATGCCATACAACAGAATCAAGAAGGGCAGTCTTTGCTGTCCATAGAGATTTAATTGACAATTCACTAAGCTAGATGGGGAAGGTTGGGAGCCTTCATCACAGATTTGACTTCTTAACACCTTTCATGTAAGAACCAAGGAGTGGGCATGTTCAATCCCACATGGTTTAAGTGCTTTATCTAATAAAAGTATTTGCTTAAATGCAACCAAAGGGAAAAAAAAGATTTCAAAACACTTTCAAGACTTGTGCCAACTTTTGTTTGTTTGTTTGTTTGTTTGTTTGTTTTAAACAGCCAAAAAATCTTGGTACTGTTGAACATCTTTTAACCATTCCATGAGGCAATTAACCTTACAAAAGCTGTCAGGGAAAACAATCATTGGGCAGTGCTTCTGGGACACAACTAAGGATTCAAGGGAAAGTGTCACCAGGAAGGGAATATGAAGGAAGTTTCTACCATTTTCCAGCTACCACAAAAATCAACAATCATATTGTCATGTTGTGACCTCCTGAAGTAGCCCAGCTCCTTTTGTGCTATTTAATGGTGGCTGGATGGCTTTGGGAAGCAGTCAGTTCACATGTTCCCCTGGAATACAGGCTGGGCTTTGAGAAAGTGTGGGAAATGCACGTAAATGTTTTTCACACACTTCAGCATGTCTTGCATTTAGAAGTGGAAGAGGAGAGAGTGAAACAGAGGGATGAATAGATTTTGGTTGATCTGCATTTCTCAGATATTTGAAACCAAGACATCCTGGAGAACTGAGGAGCAATCTCTTTCTCCAAGAAAATGAGGACCAATTTCTAGTTTGGCCATGCAAAGTAACAAGTTTTGCTAACCATCTTAAAATTTGGATTAAACTGTTGATAGATTAAACCTAAGGTACAGCCAAAGATCACATCTTGCTGCTAAAATCCATATTTGATTGAAACATCCTTTGGTTTGAAAAAGGAAAGAGTATTGTGCCAGTATATTTATGCTGTTGTTTAGATCAGCACTTAATTGTCTACAGGATAGGCTCTTCTGTGACTAGCCTCGTGGCAGGGCAGAGTGGAGAGGCCAATGGGGCACAGACCTCCATGTTATCCCCACTGGCACCTCACCTGGCTCACCCTCTGACACTTTTCATTAGTAAGCTACAGGGCCTGAGTAGACCATGCTTCATTTCAGAGAGAAGACAACAAACCTAAGGCTCTCAGCCAGTTTCTAGGGATCAATAGGCCTAAATAGTCCTGGAAATGCTTGGAACTCAGCTGACTCCTAAGAAGGAAAAAAAACTAAATCAAATCCCTGGACCATGTGTGGTCCTTATATTTAAAAAGAGGTCTTCTGCTGAGCAGAAAATATAGAAAATGTTTTTCACAGATTGCTCTTTATATTCTTGACAGGAACAGAGGTAGGATTAGAAAATACAAATAGGATAGGAGATTGGATTAGAAAACTGTGGTCTCCAAATAAACAGATACCCAAATATTGCACTACGGGCAGAAATTTCTGCTTTCCTGGCCAACAAACCCCTTAGATGGATTGGCTTCTGGAGGCCCTTCATCAGGTAAGAGAGATTCAGTCAGGTAAATCTCACTGAATAGCACAGAGACAGAGGTGCTTTTTGATAGTCAAAAAGGGGGGCATGTCAGGGAAAAGGGACAAGACCGGTTTTGAAAGTTGGCAGAGGCAATCTGCCCCCTTCTATTGATTACTTTTCACCTCTGAGCTAGACTTGTTGCACAAATATGACCAACTGAAAAAGGTCAGGTTGTCAGAGCCTTAACTTTGGTAAAAAGGGAGACACTGGTGGTATGTTTAGTTGTTTACTTTGGTTTCTTTTATAAGAGGGTGGGGTTTTCCGTTCCTCCTCGTCTGAGCTCAAATCATCCATCCATCTCCTTAACTGCTGACACTTTAACCCGATACAAACACCCCACCCCACCACCACCCCCGGCCTAGCTTTCTGTCTTTTCCATTTTCAGTTCAGATTTCCCTTGTGGACTTGCAATTCACTCTCAGATCATTAATATCCTGTGCTGGCAAATCCCTCTCGATGTACTGAGCAAGAGCTCTTGCCGCTGACTGATCTTCCTCTACCTCTTCCTTCCAATGAGGAACGTAACCTCAGCTGCTTTTCAACATTTCCAGCTCCTTTTTTTCTACCTCTATCATTCGTAGTTGCATAATGGCCACTTTACCTCAGTTATCAAAGCTCTTTATTTCTGCTCACTCATTGCTGATGTTTGCCTGTAACCCCACTTTTCTAGAGGGTTGGCAGGCAGGAGACAAGAGAGACTCAGACAGCTGAGCGCAGGATTTTCTGACTATCCAGGATGTGGCACAAGCCAAGAAAGTTCTCCCTCCTTCTGAAGGGAGGGAGAAGAAACAAGGACAAGGAGGGGGTTGGGGGAAGGAAAATTGAAGAAGAAGAAAAAAAAATTAGTAGAAGAAGCAGCAGCAATCAAGTCTCAAGCACCAATTTAGGCAGAATGAATGGGTCTTTGTTCTCTAGGGCAGGGCTTGCATTTATATTTGCTGTGTTAGCCACGGTCCTGATTTAATTGCACATCTTAATGACTTTTGGTGTTTCCCTTAAAGACTCCAAAGCTGGAATCAAGAGAGTCCACAAGGCCCTTTGCGTTCATTCAGAGCAAAAGGTAAACCTTTACTTTTGCAACAAAGAGGAAGCAAAATCTCCCCCAAAGGCTGCAAAACCCAGAGGAAAATAAAAGGAAATTGACATTTGTTGTTTTTAAGAAGTCTCAAGATCTTTAAACCACTTTCAGTATTCTGGAAGGCATGATGCTTTGATGTTAAAAACTGACAATGCTGCCTTTATATTGAGTGTGCCGTTGTGCTGAGTATGTTGAGATTAATTTGAACTCTGTTCTTTTAGGCCTTGCTTTAAAACATTCTGCTAATCCCTCAGGAGTATTTTTTCCTCACTGGCAAATATGATACTGGTGGAGTTCCTCACGCCTACTCCCATCATCTTCATGTGCTTACAGTGAGCCAGATTTCTGACTTGTCTTAGGAATGGATTATTTCTATCTTGCTTTCTTCCCTTGACCCTCACAAACAAGGTCTTCCCTGATTTATGCCATAATTCCATAGCAAGTCTCCTCTGTTGATCCCACTGGCTTGTTTGAAACTTAAGCTTTGATTGAAAGAATATGTAGCTCCAGCTGTGGGTGGATGGAATGAAAACATTTGGATTGACCTGAGACACTGCTGTCACATGAGGTCTTCAGCTGGTACACAGAAAGAAGGTGAGGGCACTTGGTGAAAACTGACATTTCTGGAGTTCAGTGACCACTACCTGTGTATTAGTATCATTAACCAGAAGCCCAAAGAACATGGAGCTTGCTCATGGACTGGGACCTTCTGTGTGACCAGCCGTGAAAGACTGGTACTGGCGACTTGCAGGTCACAGCTGAAATTTAGTGACCTAACAATGAGTGAGTCTAATGGTGATCAAGAGCATGGAAAGTGAGGGCTGAGGAATGAATGGGAAGGACCCCGTGCTCCTGTTATACCTGGCACTGGGGTGACAGCTACTCATACTCATAAGACTTACCTTGGAGAACCAACATACACATGTCACAGAGACTTGTGAGAATTATTCAATCATTCTGTGATTCTCTGGTGAAAGATGGGAAAGAGCAGCACTGCTTATCATAAACACCATAAAGAGGTGAAGAGGGAGTTTTGGCAGTCAGTCTGAAAGTATTTGGGAGAGGACACATTTGTTAGTAGGGATTTCTTCAACCTAGCAAATGGAAAGCAAGAGCCAACACACAAACTATATGGTGTGGAGATTTCTGTTTGTAACAGGAGTGTGCAAGTTTCTTCATGCTTTTCTATTCCTGTCAGATGATTTGTATGCATATCCTAAATCACATCTAACTTCTGTTCATGCTCTGCAGAGGACCTCAAGTGGTGTTATTGCTAGAGGGAGAATGGTGTAAAAGGGCAGTAGGTAAGAAGCATCCCCAGCTCCACCATTCATTTCCCCACTTTTGCCTTGTCCAGGCACAAGCTCTTCAATTCCTTTTCTGATATCATGCCTCAGGCACTCCCCTGGGTCCTTCTACTTGGTGAGCTAAGAGCAAGCTTGGAGTGGGGAGAGATTAGAAGCTGTATTTATTGCAGTTTGTGTCTGAAAACAAATAATATTCTATTAGTCGGATATATTTTAAAGGTCTCTTGTCTCCACCTGCATGGTGATGGCTAACTGAGTTGAGGAGCCACAGCGCCACACAACCCGGCCAGCTCTGTCAGCTCTGTCTATAGATTGACTGTCCAAAGCAGTCCCTCACCAAGGAGATGGGAATCACTTTACCGACTAAGGAACAGCAATGCTGACCTCTCGTGGTCACTCTCCTCGTTTGCAACAAGCGCCATGCGCACATCATGCGAGGCTGTGCTGGGTACCAGTAGGACTGAGGGGGGAGTCACGAAGGGAACTGGCACCTGACCTACACACCGTCTCTTCAGATGCTTCTCATAATGGGGTCATCACCTTCCCGTTGCTACTAGCTCCTTCCCAGTGGCATTGATTGACTGTTAATTTTGGCCCCAGCTGAGGAAGGTTCCTGCATCAGGAACAGTGTGGCCAGCAGGAGCAGGGAGGTCATTCTGCCCCTGTACACTGCACTGGTTAGGCCACACCTTGAGTACTGTGTCCAGTTCTGGGCCCCTCAGTTTAGGAAGGATGTTGACTTGCTGGAACGAGTCCAGAGAAGGGCAACAAAGTTGGTGAGGAGTTTGGAACACAAGCCCTATGAGGAAAGACTGAGGGAGCTGGGGTTGCTTAGCCTGGAGAAGAGGAGACTCAGGGGTGACCTTATCACTCTCTACAACTACCTGAAGGGAGGTTGTAGACAGGCGGATGATGGTCTCTTCTCCCAGGCACCCAGTACCAGAACAAGAGGACACAGTCTCAGGCTGTGCCAGGGGAGGTTTAGGCTGGATGTTAGGAAGAAGTTCTATACAGAGAGAGTGATCTGCAGTTGGAATGGGCTGCCCAAGGAGGTGGTGGAGTCACCATCATTGGAGGTGTTCAGGAGGAGACTTGATGGGGTACTTGGTGCCATGGGTTAGCTGTTTGGGTGGGTTGGATTGGTTGATGGGTTGGACACGATGATCTTGAAGGTCTCTTCCAACCTGGTTTGGTTTATTCTAAATAAAGGTTTATTCTAAATAAAGGTGTCCAGAGTCAGGATGCAATTTGCTGCTACTGCATGGAAAGCAAACTGTCTGACCACATTTGCATAGCTGCTGCTCAGTGATCTGTGGGAAGAAGAGCAAATAAGGAGCCAAGTGCTGCTGGAGCTGCATGTATAATTGCAGTGCAACAGGAAGAATGATAAAGCATTGTCCGGACAGGTAAAAATCCACCATGAGTTGATGTAAAATAGGTTACAGAAACATGTATTGGTCATTTACATAGGGCAGTGCCACCCAAGTTCTTGCAATCATAGCATCATTTCAGTTACAAAAGACCTCCAAGATCATCAAGTCTAACCATCAAGCTAGCACCACCATGGCCACTAAACCATGTCCCAAAGTGCCATGTCTACTGTCTAGTATTTCAGGCCCTCTACACAGCTCTTAGGCGGTGCTGTCACTGAGAATAAAACAACAACAAAAAACCCCAAACAAACAAACAACAAAAAAGGAGGCAACTAATAGCCTCCTACAATTAGAAATCTTCTTCAGACCCTGAAACATGGGCACCTGCAGAGATTAAGAACAGAGCAGTAGCACAGGAGCAATGTTGCTGGAGGTGATAGTCCTGCTGCTGCACCCAGAAGAGCTTGAAAGCTGTGACTCATGGAGCAAACCCTCCAGCACGGCCTCCTACTGCCGTTAGTCCCATCACCAGCGGTGGGGGCAGACCCCAACATACTGTGCTCCCTGCCAAAGTTTCATTGATTTAGGACCTGGTCCAAAGAGGGTAAAGGTGCTCCTCACTTTTTGCAAGCTTTAAAGCCAGCCCTCAAATGGCATAGCCTGGAGTTGAGGCGCCCTTGCTTCTCACTGCAGTCACCTTGAGCTGAGGAGAGCCTGGGCCCTGCTCCTTGCTCCCACATACAGCACCGCCCTGCACTCTGGGCACAAGGGGGTTTAGCTCCCAGCTGAATACTGCTGCATGCAAGAGATGTGAATCACCCTTGGTGAAATGAATTTTTTTCTTCCCTCCCCCTTTTTTTTTTTTGGGGGGGGGGGTGAGGAGGCTCCAAGAGAGGAATCTGGAAACCTCCAGTCCCTTTCCAAAGGCTTTCATTAAAACAGCCCATAAAAACAGTCTCTGGAAACTTTAGGAGGGCCTTTAAGAAGAAAAAAAAAAAATAAAAATGAAAATGAAAATTCAGGTTTATTGAACAAATGGGCAGCGCTGAAAATATTCAGAAAACTAAAATTAATTTGAAAATAATTAAAAAGAAGAGAAGCTCAGTGTGTGCTTCCAAGTTCTGGGCAATATTAAAGTACCACTAAAAAAAATGCAAAGGAAATTTACTGTGAGCAGGTGTTTGAAATAATTGGGGGGGGAGAAAAAGGGTTGACTATTAATTAATGAAGAATTATGAATGTCCCTTGTTGAATTTTTTTTTTTCCTGCAGTCAACATATTTTTAACCACATGAACTTAGCAAACACGTTTTAAAAGCGTGGAGCTGCTTTACAGACACATACAGGGAGTTATTCTATCCCCATTGATTTTATTTTGCCAGTGACATGCATTTAGCAGGAGCTGTTGAGAGGACCAGGGTACTCTGGCAAGGTCTTCCTCATCAACTCTGAAATACAGATGCCAGTATTTTCAGGATAAAAACTCTTATCCAGGGTCAAAGGCACCAAAAACTAAACCACAGTGATGGGCTCCAAGAGGGACAAATGAAGAGCAAATGCTTAAGGCCTGGTCAGGCACAGAAACTCTGGGGTGTCACTCCAAAAGATTTTTGGATACCTACTGAACTCACCAGGGCCATGGGCCAGACATGTGCTGGAGCCCATGTCCAGGCTCAAGATGTGGCTATGGATGTGACTGTGAATGTTCCCAGAAACACTGATCACATTGGGGACCCCATGAGAAGGCATTTTTCAGGAGAAAGGGGAAACAAAGCCTTTGTGTGACGGCTCCAGTATCTGAAGGGGGCCTACAGGAAGGCTGGGGAAGGACTTCTCAGGATCTCAGGTAGTGATAGGACTAGGGGGAATGGAATGAAGCTGGAGGTGGGGAGATTCAGGCTAGATGTGAGGAGGAGGTTCTTCACCATGAGAGTGGTGAGACCCTGGAATGGGTTGTCCAGGGAGGTGGTCGAGGCCCCGTCCCTGGAGGTGTTTAAGAGCAGGCTGGATGAGGCTCTGGCCAGCCTGATCTAGTGTGGGGTGTCCCTGCCCATGGCAGGGGGGTTGGAACTAGATGATCCTTGTGGTCCCTTCCAACCCTGAATGATACTATGATACTATGATACTATGCTATACAGCCCACTGATTTGGAAGGGAAGTCTGTCATCTACGTGTACAGGAAGGACACCAAGAGAAAGGCTTTGCCTGAGCTAAGCAGTGAGGGCACTGGTGAAATGATTTGAGGTCACTGAGCTGTCTTAAGCAGGTGTAGAGTTTCATCAGGAGGATTTCTTCTTGTAAGCATAGTTCTTAGACAGGTAAAGCTCATCTCATCAAATACAAGCTGTCAATACATGGGAACCTTCCTGGGTAAGAAGGCAAAGTTGCTTCTCAATCATAGTGAATGTCAACTGCTGCAGCCAGAGATTAGCCACACAGAATAAGAGCTACTTGCTGAATACAGATGCCAAGAGCACCTCAGGTCCTAGTTGTCTGCAGAGAAAGTTGAGACTTTCTGACAAAGGATGAGTAGAAGCTGCAAGCCTGAGGGAAATTTCAACTTGGGTATCAGTGTCATGGTTTCAACTGGGAGGGACCAGTCAGGACAGCTGGCTGAAATTAGCTGATGGTTATTCAGTACCACGCTGACATCATGCCTGATGTGTAAGGAAAGGGATGGCTGGAGCAAAGGCTCATGGGGCTTATAGCCTAAACCATAACATGAGACACTTCCTGATTCCAGGCATTTCTTTGGCTTCCAGGCCTGGGGTGTTAGGCTCTTCCACTTTACTGGCTTGCTTCTGCTTTTTTGCTGTGCTTCCTGCAAAATACACAGTATACAGTATTGTATATTGCATTATTTCATTGAGCTCTACTTATTTCAATCCACAGGGCCCCTAGGTGGGTTTTTTTTTCCCCTGTTCCCCAATGTGAGCAACTGTGCTGGAGCTCAGCCAACTCAGCTGAGTCAAAACCACAACAACTGGCTTCAATGAATATTACTCTTCTTTTATCTTTACATACCTAGAAACAACAGTCAGGGAAAAGGCCATGTTTCTCTCTTTTACTTACTAGTATAACGACAGGGACATTAAATACAGCAAACAAAACCCCTGGAATAAACAAAATCAGCATTTATTCCTCAGTCATCTTTTTACAAGGCTGCTTCACTTTTTTCACAGAAGAACACATACCAGAGATAATCTACAAATCCAGATATGCAAGCCAAAGTGATACAATACAGAAAATCCACATGCTTCATAATCTAGTTCTCATGGGCCTGTCATCAAAATTTAAGAGAAGTTGCTGCAGGGTACACAAACACTAGTTCTGCTGTACCGAGCTGTGACCACTAACTCTACAGACATAGCTAAACAACGTATTTACAAAGTGTTATCTCTACCAGACTTCAGCTAAGATGTGAAATAGGTAGTTAGTTGTTCAGCTACCAAGCCTTCATGGAAGGTGAAACATTCTAATGTCCCTAAACTGATTCATGCAGTGTTTAGTTTCACTCACACGACACACAAGGACAACCGTCAGCAATGATAAAAGTAGTATGTGAAGATGCGGCATCCCCCTGGAAGGAGTTTGGAGCATTGGTGCTCATTCATTCCTCAGTGCTGTGGGTTTGACACTAAAGCAAAACCTTGATCATTATCACACGTTAAAAGTCCACAAGCTAAGATGTGCTTTGCTCACTGGTGGGGCCAGGAAAGAGAATGAGGTGCTTTCAGGTCCCCATCAGCAGAAAAGAGCTGACAAACATGTTTTGCCACAACTCCTGCTGGCGAAGGCCACTTTGCTGAAAGAGGCTGTCAGTGATTTGTAATGCCAACATTAAAGTGAGGATGGTAAAACTCCTTGACTCACTGCAACAATTCAACCACTGCAGAAAAACTGTTTCTCGATTGAGATTCCTCAACTGTTAACATTAAGGTTCTTTTTATTTTAACTGGTCAGGACTGGTGCAAAGTAGGGTGCTCGGTTTGGTTTGGTTTGGTTTTTTTGCAGGCAGTGGGGAGGGTTGAACTGGAGTTTTGTGCTACTCATAAGGTGGACTGAGCACTTCCTTTATTTAATTCTGTGGAGCTGCACTGTTATTCCTGGCTGGAATCAAGGTAAAGCATAATTTAGCTTTAACTTTATTCAGCTTCTGACAATAGAAGGAATATGAAAAAGAAACAAAGAAGTAGCTTCTGTTGCAGTCTCCAGAGTGGATAATATGAGACTGCCAACTAATGGAGTGGGTCCAGAGGAGGGCCATGGAAATGACCAGAGAGCTGGAGCACCTCTCCTGTGAAGACAGGCTGAAAGAATGGGGACTGTTTGGCCTGGAGAACAGAAGGCTCCAAAGAGACCTTATAACTACATTTCAGTGTCTAATGGGGACCTGCAGGAAGGCTGTGGAAGGACTGTTTAGAAGGGCTTGTAGTGACTGGACAAGGGCAATGGTTTTAAACTGGAGCAAGGCAGATTTAGATTGGACATAAGGAGGAAGTTCTTTACAGCAAGGGTGGTAAAATACTGGAACAGGTTGTCCAGGGATGTGGTTGAGGCCCTGTCCCTGGAGACATTCACGATCAGACTTGATGTGGCCCTGGACAGCCTAATCTAGTTGAAGGCATCCCTGCTCACTGCAGGGGGGTTGGACAAGATGACCTTTGACAGTCCCTTCCAACCTTATGCAATCTGTGAATCTGTGACTCTTTAATGCTGTGAGGGCTCTCAAGGCAGAGACTGGCTGCAGGTGTTCACAGACATGGGCAGGTAAGAGTATGGACATCTGGACATCTTTCTGTGGGTTTTTACCCATTTCATAAACCTCCATGATTTCAACATGCAAAAAGAGTTGGAAAGTCTCTAGTGTCTCATCTTGAACTAAATTTGCTTCTAATTCTGATGCTCATGTTAGAATTCTCTAGTGTACCTTGGGCAAAACTCTTTGAGATTTTCTCCCGCTAAATTTCTCCACTGCACCTAGAGAAATAGGAATAACAATCTCCTATAAGCACAAGGTGATAGCTGGTTTTGGTGCCTGACAAGTTGTGCTGTTCTGAGCACAGTTCCATCTGGGACCCTGGGAAAATCTGGCAGCTACAGAGCACTTTCAACTTCCAGAGACTTGCTTCAGATTGTCCCTGCAGAACAACCCACTTCTGATTGTCTGTAGGTATACAGCTAAATGGGGTAACAACAGCTAGTACAGTACCCTCCAAACCCAGGCCTGCTCTCAAGCACAGAATCCCAGAGTGATAGGGGTTGGAAGAGACCTCTGGATATCATCTTCTCCAATCTCCCTGCCAGAGCAGGTTAGCCTACAGCAGGTTGCACAGGATGGTGTCCAGGAGGGTTTTGAATTACTCCAGAGATGGAGACTCTGCGACCAATCCGGGCAGCCTGTTCCAGTGCTTCAGCACCCTCAAAGCAAAGTTCCTCCTCAAGTTTAGATGGAACTTCCTACGTTCAAGTTTGTGCCCATTACCTCTTGTCCTGTCATGGGGCACCACTGAAAAAAAGACTGACCCCCATGCTCCTGACACACACCTTTTAATTATTGATAAGCATTGATAAGATACTCTCTCAGACTTCTCTTCTCTAGGCTAAAATGCCCCAAGTCCCTCAGCCTTTCTTCAGAAGAGAGATGTTCTATTCCCCTGGACAAACAGTAATTCACATTTCCAAACACAGTCACTTAAATAAATAGACCACAAAAATTACAACAAGCAAACTCACACAGATGCAGTTCACTTACTAGAACCTAGTCTGCTTGCTATTACTACCTAGGAGAAAATAATCATGTCCCAAAACAATAATTTAACACAGTAGCCTCAGGCTGTTAGTCATTACAGAAAATATTTAAGGAGAATGGAACCAAACCCAGACTTGCACACACACACACAAAACAGCATGTTGCTGAAAGCAGAGTGAGACTGAATCAGAAAGCCACCAGAAAGCAGCCGTGTCAAGCTGTTATTTAACATAAATTAAAACAGTCAGAAAAGACAGAACCAAACCTCTCTGGAAATATTTTTCTCAGGCACATTGCTATACATGTCATAAATACACAGCAGTATAATTTTTTGCCCTTCATAATGATCTTGGTAATGATTCAGTGCTGCAGAGCTAGAATCTATGGGGCAGTAACAGGAAGTATGCTTTTGGATTTTTCCTTCCTCTACGAGACACGTGTAGGTTCACTCCTGTTATTAACCCTGGGCACCAAATTGCACCTCCAGTCACTGCAGAGACTCACACAGCCAAACATTTTCCAGCTGTCCCCCACCACAACTTCAACCCCCACCACAGGGGTTGTTCCAAGGATGAAATATTGGAGCCAGTTTACAGATAAAACTCAGAAGTGTGACCATCGTTATCTGTGTGGGTAAGAACAAAAGCTAAATTCCTTGAGTATACTAGCATGCTGTCCTGTTGCACAAGCAAGGGACTAGTGTGGGAGCAGGTGTTGATCTGTTGGAGGCTAGGAGGGCTCTGGCTGGGCAAATGGGCAGAGTCCAACAGCATGAGATTTAACACATCTACGTGCCAGGTTCTACACATTGGCCACAACAACCCCATGCAGTGCTACAGGCTGGGGTCAGAGTGGCTGGAGAGGGGCCAGGCAGAAAGGGACCTGGGGGTACTGGTCGATAGTAGGCTGAACATGAGCCAGCAGTGTGCCCAGGCAGCAAGAAGGCCAATGGCATCCTGGCCTGTATCAGGGAGAGTGTGGCTAGCAGGAACAGGCAAGTCATTGTGCCCCTGTACTCAGGACTGGTTAGGCCACACCTTGAGTCCTGTGTCCATTTCTGGGCCACTCAATTTAAGAAAGATGTTGAGTTGCTGGAATGTGTCCAGAGAAGGGCAACAAAGCTGGGGAGGGGTTTGGAGCACAAGCCCTATGAGGAGCAGCTGACGGAGCTGGATTTTTTAGCCTGGAGAAGAGGAGGCTCAGGGGAGAGTTCATTGCTCTCTACAACTACCTGAAGGGAGGTTGTAGCCAGGTGGGGGTTGGTCTCTTCTCCCAGGCAACCAGCATCAGAACAAGAGGACACAGTCTCGAGCTGTGCCATGGAAGGTTTAGGCTGGATGTTAGGAAGAAATTCTTCACAGAAATAGTGATTTGCCATTGGAATGGGCTGCCCAGGGAGGTGGTAGAGTCACTCTTGCTGGAAGTGTTGAAAATAAGTCTGGGTGAGGCACTTAGTGCCATGGTCTAGTTGATTAGATGGCGTTGGGTGATAGGTTGGACTTGATGATCTCGAAGGTCTTTTCCAACCTGGTTAATTCTGTGTAATTGTGTGAGCCCTCCTCAAGTTATGCCTTCTGAAAGGTCCTGGCCTCCCAAAGAGGAATGGAATATACCCAGCTCTTCCACTGTCCCTAGTAATCCAAGAGTGTGTATTTTTCATGGCATGCTGTATGGGTGAGCTCTGGGTATGTGCAGCAGAAGCCATATACTCCCACATCTCCTGTAGACTCTGCAGCTGACTCAGTACAACACACTAACACAGGGCTCATCTATATGTCTCTAAGCTCTTAATTGCTACTCAGATGTATATATCCACAAATGACAAATCTCCTTAATTCAGCTGAGCAACAAAGCAGATAAGACTCTAGTCACACTGATATTTTAGTTAACAGGATTCAAACCAACATGCAATTTATTCATACCCATGTAAAACCTACCACAGGAGAAACAAAACCCACAACCCGACCCTACAATACTGGCACTAAAGATCATAATGAGACCCTGTCATTCCAAGTGGTCTGCTGATTTCAGTCTGAGCATTTGTTTACTGTACAAAAAGATGCACTGTCTTGAAGGCAGTCAGAACAAGAGTGGGAACTCCAGCTGGAGTTTATTTTGCACAGGCAATCATAAATAGTGGCCAAACATAAGCAGCTCATTTTCTATTTAAAAGCCACATGCTCATTGTCTTGCTTTGAGGCTGCTTAGTCTTTTCCCAAGAAACCTGCATTTCTGCTAGTCAAAGTTTACATTGGTTAAGACTACATATAAGAATTTGAAGGGAGCAGTGCTCCATGTGGTATCACAGTTACATGGTGAGTCACCAAGTGAGAGTAGCAATGGGTCTTGTGTATTTGCAACAGCTAATACAACAAATCAGCATTTCTTAGATTTCCCCAGGTGTAAGAAGCCCTGTTCATTCACAGGAGCAGTCTTAAGAGATCTACTAAAACATCTTTAAAACATTGGATCAAACTGGCCGTGGAGAATGTCGTGGCCATGGTGTCCCATTAATGGGATCCTTCTGTTTCAAGACGAATGCTAACCAAGACAGGACAAAGGTATGAAAAACATTTCCTTGGGAGGTGATGATGACTAATACTGTTTTAATTTTATGTTGATCCCCTTAAAACAAAACAAAACAAAACAAAACAAAACCCTCATAATTTAAATATAAATACATATGAAAGGTATAGATAAATATATAGAGATGGCTATGTTAATATGTAGTTTGATCAGAACTGAGTTAAATCAAAGAAAATGTAAAGGTATCACAATATGTCAGCATCACTGAATCAAATACTCACTATACTTCATATTCTCGATGTCCTGAAACCAAGCAGTCAGAAAGCCATATGCTACAGCAGGAATAACTCTCTCATTTTAAAGTCACAGCCTAGGCAACTAAGACTCAGGTTCACTTAATGATGAGCCACACTCAGACAACTTCAGGTAAAGCATTCAGCTATTCTGAGTCCTAGCTTTTTATCTAGTTAAGAATAAGAAAAGCTTGGGAGCAAGATAAGGAAAGAAAACTTTACAAAAACAGAGGATTTACATTTGGGCCTGTAGCCAGAGGTTATAATGAACAGGGATCTGAGTCTCCCTTTGCCAGTGCTCTTAATCAGTCCTATTAGCATTAAACCAATTAGCTGGGATAAAGTTGCCTTCTGTTAAAATCACTGAGTTTTCCTTGCACATCGGAGAGCAGAGCCTGCATGAGCGCAAGTGAATACTGCCTTGTTCTCTCTCCTGTTTAATTAATCCAGGTGTATTTAAAGGTGAACAGTAATTCATTGGGCTCAAAAAAATATCCTACAATGCATCGTATCACAGTTGCAGCAAATCCACCTATGCGCAAGGAAAGCCTCATTTCTCACTTCACTGGTGTTCCATTAACATGGCTTTAACTTGGGTTGAGCTAATCCTTAGCTCATTTGAGTGTGACAAGAAAAACAAACTTCAAATCTTCCACATGAGGCAGCTTTAAATTGACTGGAATTTTTTTTTTGGTTGGTTTTTGGGGTTTTTTTTTTAACATTATTTGACTCCAGTGTCAAATCAACCTTGGCTACAGATGTAACACAGTGACAGACTGCCCTCTGCACTGAGATGAGAAACAGTCAATTTAACCTGCTAATTTGAACCTGAAGGAGCCTTTGATACGTAAATGAGAATGTAAGACAAATTAGTTCATTATGAATCCAAGCTAATGTCGCACTCCCAGACATGGAGAACATGATGTTCTAGAAGAAACACCTTCCTGCAATCTGGAGAAATACTTTCCTTCTTTCAACAGCTGAATAGAAAAGAAGCAGCTCAGCAATGCTGGGACTTGTCCTGCAGCTAAAGTGCTGTTGGTCCATTCAGTAGAAGTCTCGGTCACGGCAGGAGGGTAAAGCACCAGGACTGCTATATTTTCCAATCTCTTAGCAGCAGTAACCACACAGCAGCTTTTCTGCAAAATAAACAAACCAAGAATCCAGTTAATTCAGCAGTATACCATTTTTGTATTTGGTTAGGCGTTCTAGGACAACCACATGGTGGTTTCTTTGTGCATAAGGAAAAACTAGCCGAGCTGAAGCGTCTTGCTTACAAAGGGTTCTTGCAGTCACCTTATTTGTGACATGGTTTATACAACATTAAAAAGACAAGGCTTCTTTGTTAAGTCCAGAAATGGTCCTGGAAGTCTCTCTTGAAATGCAGCTACTCTGCTTTTTTGCCTCTCTTTTCATACAGGTCACAGCATGAAAAGGCATGCTACAAACCTATCTATTTATTTGCGTTACCACTGCAAGCATTTATAATTGCAGGTCTAAATTAACTGGCACTCCAGTGTATTATTTTGGGTTAAATGTGGCAACCATACCACTTGCCTGATAAAAATAGCTGAAGAGATTCTTTAAAAACAAAGCACTGCTATGACTTTAGATCCACTCATTAAGTAAACTCAAATAAACTGCAAAAAGAAAAACACACAGAGGGGAAATAACACAGCAAAAGCCAAACCCAGGCTTTCCTGCAAGTTAGATCATGGGTAGGTTACTATAAAAAGTTTATTTAAACATAATTTCGACTGCTGTTGGACAATCAATTTATCTCAAAGTTGAGTTTGGTTGTAATAGAAAAATGCTCTAATACAGTGTTTCCTGCATTAGAGGGGGAGAATTTTCACCATTTGGTTGCTGTGGCTTGAAATGGGAAAGAGATAAAACACAGTCTATGAAAAGCTCTTTAGAAAACTGCTCCACAGGAGCACCCAGGTGAGTGGACCAAAGCCTCCTGTAACCTGTCCCAGCACCAATGAAGTGGAAGGAATTCCTACCTGATTCCCACTACAAAAGTTGATGCTCAGACATATCAGGAAGTTGCTTCAGAGAGCAAGAATAATGATACCTCACTGACCTCCAGCATAGAATGGAAAAGTAGTGCAAAGCCCCCCAGACAGCTCCTTTAGTGGCCATCAAATTCCATGTTACAACACTACACAGTACAAAATCTGGTTTAATCTTACTTAGTCAAAACAGAACAAGAATTTCAACCTCTCACAATACTCTCTTTTTTACATCACTTTACAACCCAGTACATCACTTGCTCTACCAAGCAGATGATGGATGACGGCAGCATTAAAAACTCGCTTGTGGCGAA
The DNA here is from genome assembly GCF_026170545.1 of Melanerpes formicivorus. NCBI lineage: Eukaryota > Metazoa > Chordata > Aves > Piciformes > Picidae > Melanerpes > Melanerpes formicivorus. The sequence goes on along the minus strand of NW_027142517.1, from coordinate 678,116 downwards.
AAGTGCTCCACTATTATTTTGGCGTCCTGGTTGTTACTCATGGTGCATGACTACAGGGTAGTGGTTTCCACATTGTGTGTGTTCTCAGTCTTGTTCACATCATGACCCTCCACTGAGTTTTGCCCAGAGATGCCCCAGAACCTTTGAGTGGTTCCCATGGTCCTTCAACAGAGGTACCAATTTCTGTAGTAGTTGGTAAAGGCATCTGTGGGAATTGGTGTTCTGGTTTATGGAGATATTGTACTGCTTGAGGTAGCTTGAGTGAGCATGCTCTGGTCAAAGACCAGAAAAAGAACATAAGAACAGACTTGAGTCTCCCTAATCCCCATGGGAGACAACCAAGACAGCCTGAGAACCACTAATGAAGTGTTTATTAATGAAAGAGCAAAGACTGGGAGCTAGAAACAACAGGGCAGAGTGCGATGGTCTGTCAAAATTGTTTGGGTTGCTACAGGCTCAACAGGCAAAGAAGAACCCCAGAAGAACTGAGCCCTTGAAAGCGTGGAGCAGCTTCTTTTAGGGGAGACCTTGGTTTCATTTCACTGCAGTCAGTGGAGCAGTGGAGCTGCCCTGAGGGTCTGGTCCATGCTTCTGCTAAAAAGTAATTACTTTTCATATTTCTACCCTTTTTAAAACCCTACTCCTAACCACAGCATGAAAAGCTGAAAGCTTTCAACACAGAAAAATTATTGGGTGAAACCTTGCCCCATGAGAGCCAGTGGGAGTATAAACATTCCCTCTAAAATGGCAAGGGTTTGCAGCACATATGGCTTCATATATATGATTCTTATTTTTTTTTTTTCCTTGCACATTGCTGTGACTTGGTACAAGTGATAGGGCCAGGGTGCATTTCAACTGCTTTCCAGATAACAGCAGGGGTGGTGGTGAATACAGACTGGACTGTGCACTTTGGACTACGCAAAGTTTCCAGCTGCCCGCTGATCCCTTCTGCAGGGGCTACAGCGGTGTATGTTTGAAGAAATGCTTGGGACCTGAAACAAACCTTCTGTCTGGCAGCTCTTTCAGAGGTTATTGACCCGGGGGTGCCTGGGACACAAAGCCACTTTTAGCCTTCTTCTGTGGGAAAAGAAGAAAAGAAAAGAAAAGAAAAGAAAAGAAAAGAAAAGAAAAGAAAAGAAAAGAAAAGAAAAGAAAAGAAAAGAAAAGAAAAGAAAAGAAAGAAAAGAAAAGAAAAGAAAAGAAAAGAAAAGAAAAGAAAGAAAAGAAAAGAAAAGAAAAGAAAAGAAAAGAAAAGAAAAGGAAAAAAGAAAAGAAAAGAAAAGAAAAGAAAAGAAAAGAAAAGAAAAGAAAAGAAAAGAAAAGAAAAGAAAAGAGGAAAATAAAAGACAAGAAAAGACAAGAAAAGACAAGAGAAGAGAAAAGAAAAGACAAGAAAAGAAAAGACAAGAAAAGAAAAGAAAAGAAAAGAAAAGAAAAGAAAAGAAAAGAAAAGAAAAGAAAAGAAAGAAAAGAAAAGAAAAGAAAAGAAAAGGAAAAGAAAAGAAAAGAAAAAGAAAAGAAAAGAGAAAAGAAAAGAAAAAAGAGAAAAGAAAAGAGAAAAGAAAAGAAAAGAAAAGAAAAGAAAAGAAAAGAAAAGAAAAGAAAAGAAAAGAAAAGAAAAGAAAAGAAAAGAAAAGAAAAGAAAAGAAAAGAAAAGAAAAGAAAAGAAAAGAAAAGAAAAGAAGAAAAGAAAAGAAAAGAGAAAGAAAAGGGAAAAGAGAAAAGGAAAGGAAAGGAAAGGAAAGGAAAGGAAAGGAAAGGAAAGGAAAGGAAAGGAAAGGAAAAGGAAAGGAAAGGAAAGGAAAGGAAAGGAAAGGAAAGGAAAAGGAAAGGAAAGGAAAGGAAAGGAAAGGAAAGGAAAGGAAAGGAAAGGAAAGGAAAGGAAAGGAAAGGAAAGGAAAGGAAAGGAAAAGGAAAGGAAAGGAAAGGAAAGGAAAGGAAAAGGAAAGGAAAGGAAAGGAAAGGAAAGGAAAGGAAAGGAAAAGGAAGGAAAAAAGAAAAGAAAAAGAAGGAAAAAAGGGGGGGGGAAGGAAAAAAAAGAGAAAACAAAAGGAAGATGTCATTATTGGAACATTAATGGAAGGCCAGTTACATCTTATCTCTAGTTAATAGAATGACAGAACACTGCACATCAGCATATTTAGTAAAGCTAATTTGCAAAGCAATACAGCAGTTGCTTTATCTAACATAGATGTGCTTTGCCCGTAAAGGAGGAAGTGAATACTGCACTTCAGATGCTATAAAAACTCTGAAACCTGCTTAAAATTATCCCCTCATGAACCACTGAGCCACTCAGAACTAGCCAACAGTGAGCTCATCGATGGTGTGAAATCTCCCAAACTCACTGGCTACTTAATAAACAAAATTATTGAAAACCTTATTGACCCTCCAGCTCAGCCCAACTGACTTGTTTGTGAACAAACAACTGCTTCTTTTGTGTTTGCCACTGAGCTGGCCACTCTCAAAGTGTCGGGTTCTGCACATTGGCCACAACAACCCCATGCAGTGCTACAGGCTGGGGTCAGAGTGGCTGGAGAGCGGCTATGTTAGAGAGGGACCTGGGGGTACTGCTCGATGGTAGGCTGAATATGAGCCTGCAGTGTGCCCAGGCAGCCAAGAGGGCCAATGGCATCCTGGTCTGCATCAAGAAGTGTGGCCAGCAGGAGCAGGGAGGTCATTCTGCCCCTGTACACTGCACTGGTTAGGCCACACCTCGAGTACTGTGTCCAGTTCTGGGCCCCTCAGTTTAGGAAGGATGTTGACTTGATGGAACGTGTCCAGAGAAGGGCAACGATGTTGGTGAGGAGTTTGGAGCACAAGCCCTATGAGGAGACACTGAGGGAGCTGGGGTTGCTTAGCCTGGAGAGGAGGAGACTCAGGGGGGACCTTATTGCTCTCTACAACTACCTGAAGGGAAGTTGTAGACAGTCAGATGTTGTTCTCTTCTCCCAGGCAGCCACTACCAGAACAAGAGGACAGGGACTCAGGCTGCACCAGGGGAGGCGTAGGTTGGATGTTAGGAAGAAGTTCTATACAGAGAGAGTGATTGCCCATTGGAATGGGCTGCCTGGGGAGGTGGTGGAGTCACCATCATTGGAGGTGTTCAGGAGGAGACTTGATGGGGTGCTTGGTGCCATGGGTTAGTTGATTAGGTGGGTTGGATTGTTTGAGGGGGTTGGACACGATGATCATGAAGGTCTCTTCCAACCTGTATTATTATTATTATTATTATTATTATTATTATTATTATTATTATTATTATTATTATTATTATTATTATTATTATTATTGTTATTATTTTGGTGCTCAAGTACAAAGATATGCATTGGGGGAGGTTCCAAGCACTGCTGGGTAAGATATCCCTTGGGAAGAGGCAGGATGAAATCGAACAGCACTCATGGGGGACTTCAGGAGAGCCCAAAAAAGTTTGCAAAGGAAGCAGAATCATCCCCAGAGGGGAAGCTCTTTTCATATGGTAACTCAGTGCTTTTTTTTGGGTAAATACTCTTATTTTGCTAACAAATAGATCCAGCAACACACAGCAAATGCATGATCATATATTTCTTCCCAGATGTGCAGGAACTGATGAGCAAGTTTGAGCATGCAAACTATAGCAGTTAAAAAAAAAGCAAGGGGACACACGTGGCTCACAGTAATGCAGCAGCAAGGAAGACTCAAGACACAGATAAGAAAAGTGTCAGAGCAAATAGTGATGTGGCAACACAAGAATGCAACAGCAGATCTACAATGCACAAGCATAGTTAAATTTAGGGACCTGGAGTCTGCAGTGGAGCTTGTGGTCTGACAACCATGGGTGTTTTAAGGCAGCAGCTGCACTTAATCTCCAACTAAAGGAAAATCAGAATGCTATTAAGTGTTTGTCCCAGAATCTTACAATTCAACAATTATCTCCTACAGGTCATACATTCTGCCAGCATGAAATGCTGCCATTTCAGGACACTACACCAGATGGCAGCTAAACCGTGAAGTAATTTTTGCTTCACAGCAAACATTTATTCAGATAACTTTAGAGTTATCTGAGCACGCTATGAATACAATGAACAACATCAACAAAGTGGCATTATAATGTTCTATATGGACATAAAAAACTTATGTCACAAGAGCTCTGCAATGGAGCAACACAAGTGACACAACTATAACATAATGACACGGAACACACATTGCAAAGGATTATATACCTCTTTTCCTTGGTGAGAAGCTTTGAGATGAAATCTTTGGCCTGATCAGAAACACCTCGAAATTCCTCCACTTCAAAATCCCAGCAACAAGACAGGACATTGTTGAGGGTTTCACTGTCATTATCACCCAAAAAAGGAGACAATCCACTGAGGCTAAAGTAAAGAGAAAGATGTTCAATCCTCCTGTCTTTTCCTCTTTCTGTACATGATCTCCAATGTGCCACCTATTCCATCACTCCTGGACTATCTTGGGATATGTTACTGTCTAAGAAAGTCTTCAGACGCTTCACATTTGCTCTTCTATTTACATGTCTAAATAACTGCCCTCCTTCCCTGGCAAACCTTCCCAGACGACTCTTGCACACACCTACTGGGAGCTTATCAAGCAGCCTATGTTATCCTGGAAGTGTGAGGTTCAAGCACTCATGAGAGATGTGCAATGAAACAAAGAAGGTTAAGTTTACGGAGCTTTGAAGAGAGGAGAGATTACTGAATACAGACTTTGGAAAGAAGCCTGCATTTTCTATTTTGGATACAGATTTTGTCAATCTTCCAGCATAGCAACAAATGTGGTTGGCTGGCACAGTTCAGCTTAGAAACATCTTACAAAGCAGATACTGAATCCTACTTACAGCATATAAGCAATGACTCCTACGCTCCACATGTCTGTAGGAAAGGAGACACACTCATAGCTCACAACTTCAGGGGCAAGAAATTCTGGAGTTCCAAAGTTAACTCGAAGTTTTTCCCTGGGTTTATACCTAGGAAATGCAATCATTAACAGAGGGCATCAATTACAGCTGCAATTAAAGTTCCATTGTAAGTTGTCCAGCACTTAGAGGGATTTCAGGAGCATACAGGAAACTCAGAAGGAAAAGAAGGGCAGACAGAGGTATAAAGTAAAAGTAAATATACCCATATAGAGAATGAAAAATGTTTGCAAGCTTTATATCATGCTTTAGTGCAAACCCCAACTGGTGTACAAAGGAAAATACTCAGATTTCAAGGACTCCTCAGAGCAGCTGATATCACCCTTTTGGGACTTCTCCATATCATGGGCATGGAATTTTTAACCAGTAAATCCTTCAGTGAGGTTATGGTACCTAATTAAACTGGAAAGTGATATAGCATAGGGCGTATTGTAACAACCCTTGACGGTCTCTTATACTCTTTTTTGAAAAATCTCCTATCATCAGAGACAAGAGACCAGACAGGATGCATCACTGATTCTGTCCATTTTAGCTGTCAGAATGCTTAGTCAGAATCAGCCCTCTTTCAACCTTCTGCCTGAAAACAGGCTTCAGAGCAAATCTTTTTGATTCAGCTCCAAGCTTTCCTTACTAAAAGATTTCCCTGGTTCAAAGAGACACCCTAAATTTGTTCTAAGAAGGGTCAGTGACGATTATGTATCACACATGTCATTGTAGAGGTGCAATGCTTGTTTTTTCACAGTTTCCCAGTTGATTTATGGTGAGCAAGAACATGGGCACATACCTTCTTGCCAATCCAAAATCAATAATTTTTATTTGATTTGCTTCTCGGTTCACGCACAGAATATTCTCAGGCTGCCAAGAGAAACCAAGAAACACTTCAGTGAGAAACAAGTATGAAAAACTGGCCTTTTAGGAAACTGTAGGGAAAGAAACACTAAACCCACACCAAACATCTCACAAGCACCTTTTGCTTTCCTCCGTGTTCAGATTTCTCTGCATGAGTGCTCCACCCCAGCTAACCCAGGGCAGTTGGGGTCCTGTATTCTGTGCCTTGCAAGTGATTTTACTTCTTCTTAGCAAACCAATTTGAGATAAGGCAGCAGTTCCTATAAAGAACTGATTAGGGGGAGAGGAACAGAGAATGCAGACTTCCAAAGACAGGTTTCAGGATGCTGACATTGTGAATTTACAGATTTAATAAGCTGACAACACTTTGAGTACTGTGACCAGTTCTGGGCCCCTCAATTTAAGAAGGATGTTGAGACACTTGAACGTGTCCAGAGAAGGGCAACAAGGCTGGGGAGAGGCCTCGAGCACAAGCCCTACGAGGAAAGGCTGAAGGAGCTGGGGTTGTTTAGCCTGGAGAAGAGGAGGCTCAGGGGAGACCTTATTGCTGTCTACAACCACCTGAAGGGAGGTTGTAGCCAGGAGGGGATTGGTCTCTTCTCCCAGGCAACCAGCACCAGAACAAGGGGACACAGTCTCAAGCTTTGCCAGGGGAAGTTTATGCTGGAGGTGAGGAGAAAGTTCTTCACTGAGAGAGTCATTAGTCATTGGAATGTGCTGCCCAGGGAGGTGGTGGAGTCACTATCCCTGGAGGTGTTCAAGAGGGGATTGGACGTGGCACTTGGTGCCATGGTTTAGTCATGAGGTCTCTGGTGACAGGTTGGGGTTGATGATCTTTGAGGTCTCTCCCAACCTTGGTGACTCTGTGACACAGATTTATTTAGCTTTTTTAACAGTAAAGAAATAAACCCAATACTCATTTGTTGGCCTTTGAAGTTTATCTTGCAGCTGCAAGTTTCTGAGTTCACGAATGCTCTGGCAGTAACTATCTGATTAACACTGACATACTAAGCTGGTTACATCAACTTTATGCTTTTGTCAGATATTTTAGGAAAAGTTAAGATTCACAGGTTAAATCCCTGGGGATTTCCACAGGGCCAAACGCTGTCCTCCACTTGCCTGGCAGGAATCCTAGAATTACTCCAAATTCATACAGAAGGGCCTGAGAACAGAATTTGGCCAATTGTCTTTCAAACGTAAATACTTCAAATACAGGCTCCTATCCTCTGCCAGCAATTTTATAGCTACTCCATCTTGTTGCACATTCAGTCCTCTTTGAAACAAAACAGCCTTCAACACTTAAAGCATTAGCTAACCTTTGTCACCATTACTAATTCATTTTACATGTAGGACTTCTAAAACACCATATGTCCATAATTTCTGAGGTCCTAGATGATTCTAGTCAGGATGATTTTCTTTCAGGCTTTCTTCCCAAAACTTATTTGCTCCTGACAGCAATCTATGAACAAGCTAAAAAAGAAGGGAGAAGCCATAGCTGGCAAGTACATGAAAAGAAGCTTCTGGGAAGAATTTCTTGGATTGCATATGTATCTTTTTTGTCAGTAGTTTGACCTCATATTTAAAATGTGCCATCTCCAAGAACATAGTTAATGCCTCCCAAAGAATTGTGCAGACTTGATCTGTTAGAGGGTAGAAGGGCTCTGCGGAGGGATCTTGACAGGCTGGAGAGATGGGCAGAGTCCAGCAGTATGAGATTTAACACATCTAAGTGCTGGGTTCTACACAGTGGCCACAGCAACTCCATGCAGTGCTACAGGCTAGGTTCAGGGTGGCTGGAAAGGGGCCAGGCAGAAAGGGACCTGGGAGTACTGGTTGATAGTAGTCTGAACATGAGCCAGCAGTGTGCCCAGGCAGCCAAGAAGGGCAATGGCATCCTGGCCTGTATCAGGAACAGTGTGGCCAGCAGGAGCAGGGAGGTGATTCTGCCCCTGTACACTGCACTGGTTAGGCCACACCTTGAGTACTGTGTCCAGTTCTGGGCCCCTCAGTTTAGGAAACATGGTGACTTGCTGGAACGTGTCCAGAGAAGGGCAACAAAGTTGGTGAGGGGTTTGGAGCACAGCCCTGTGAGGAGAGGCTGAGGGAGCTGGGGTTGCTTAGCCTGGAGAAGAGGATGCTCAGGGGAGACTTTATTGCTGTCTACAACTACCTGAAGGGAAGTTGTCGACACACAGGGGCTGGTCTCTTCTCCCAGGCAACCAGCACCAGAAGAAGAGGACACAGTCTCAAGCTGTGCCAGGGGGGGTTTAGACTGGATGTTAGGAAGAAATTCTTCATAGAAAGAGTGATTTGCAATTGGAATGGGCTGCCTGGGGAGGTGGTGGAGTTGCCATCACGGGAGGTGTTTAGGAGCAGACTGGGTGGGGTGCTTGGTGTCATGGTTTAGTTGATTAGATGGAATTGGATGATTGGTTGGACATGATGATCTTCCAACCTGGTCTGGTCTGGTCTATTCTATTCTATTCTATTCTATTCTATTCTATTCTATTCTATTCTATTCTGTTCTGTTCTGTTCTGTCCTGTCCTGTTCTGTTCTAAAAAGGTGAGTGTGGTCATAGATGAGCAACTTAAACAAGTCCCAACAAGTATCTGCTCCTTTGCTTAACCACTGCAATAATATATATGTTAACAACATTAAAGATGTACTATATTAGCTGAGTTATTGCAAGCCAAAACCAGCAGCTGTAATAAAAATCTCACCAGAGAGAAAGCCATCTTATGCACTTTTTGTTTATTTTTCCTTTGCTGCAAAGCTCAGGAATCACTAGGAAGCTTTATTGCCAGTCATAAAATTAAAGACATCATCCTGTTTTATTCCTGTACTAAACAGAGGTAAGAAACAAGTCTATTATTTGATTAAAATAAGGGAGAAAGAGCCAGATCAAATGTACAGGCTAATGATAAGCACTAAATGTTTTCTAAGAGGTGACAGTTAACCATTAGCCATACACCAGAGTAGAGATTGAGGGAGACTGAGGGAGCTGGGTCTCTTTAGCTTGGAGAAGAGGTGACTAAGGGGTGACCTCATTAATGTTTATAAATATATAAAGAGTGAGTGCCAAGAAGATGGAGTCAGACTCTTCTTGGTGATGCCAAATAACAGGAAAAGGGGCAATGGGTGGAAGTTGAGGCGTAGGAAGTTCCATGTAAACATGAGGAAAAAGTTTTTCACTGTGAGGATAATGGAACACTGGAACAGGCTGTCCCAGGGGCTTGTGGAGTCTCCCTCTCTGGAGATATTCAAAACCCACCTGGATGTGTTCCTGTGTGATCTGGTGCAGGTGATCCTGCTCTGGCAGGGGGGATGGACTAGATGATCTTTCGAGGTCCCTTCCAGCCCCCAACATTTTGTGATTCTGTGATTGTGTGAATGGGCAAGTGATGGATTTGTTTGTAAAATTAGGTTAGGGTACTTTTTGTGCTAAGAGCTGGTAGGTTCAGGTAACTAAGCAAGTATGTGGCAGGGAATCTGCCACCTTCTTGGAGCTCTCAGCTGCACTACAAGCTATAGAATAGAATAGAATAGAATAGAATAGAATAGAATAGAATAGAATAGAATAGACCAGACCAGACCAGACCAGACCAGACCAGGTTGGAAGAGACCTTCAAGATCATCGTGTCCAACCCATCAATGAATCCAACCCACCTAAACAACTAAACCATGGCACCAAGCACCCCATCAAGTCTCCTCCTGAACACCTCCAATGATGGTGACTCCACCACCTCCCCGGGCAGCCCATTCCAATGGGCAATCACTCTCTCTGTATAGAACTTCTTCTTAACATCCAACCTAAACCTCCCCTGGCGCAGCCTGAGAGCCTAACCCAACACAGACATGCTAGATTTGTTACATCAGCCACTGTCTATTTTAATTTCTTTCATTTTAGCAGGATACATTTTAACATCTTTTCCCTTAAAATGGCTATTTATTGATGCCTTTTCATGACAACAGCAGTGTTGTGTAGTCAATAGAAAGATGTGCAGGGTTTCTACTGATCCTGAATGACCCTTGCATTTAGTTCCACTCAGTCATGCCTTGGTTTCTGCATGGTAAAAAATGTCACCCCGTGGCTGATGTATAAAACAGAGATCTTGTGCAGTTGAATTACATAATATTTGCACAACATCTTCAGATCCAAACACCAATATTGAAAATAGAAAGGTATTTGTAGTCAGCTGCAAGTCTTGAGTAAAATCAGTCTGGAAAATTCAAGTGCTATGAGGCTTGACCACATACGACCACAATTCCCATCTAATTTACTTACCCCTGTAGTAATTTAACAGATCTCAGTGTGGTTAAAGTAAATACACATTGGACTAAGGAAAGCAGACTTAGGCCCTTTGTTGTTTCTGCACAGGAATTTGCTAGCTGTATGGCCTTTCCACAGCTGTCATTGGACAAAACATACATCTCAGTTTGTTACCTTGAGATCCAAATGAAGAATGTACATTTGGTGCATGTACTGAATTCCCTCACAGATGTTCTTCATGAACAAGATCGTATCCATCTCTGTCAAATTGCAGTTTTCATCAATAATTCGGTCAAATAACTCTCCTCCTTCCACACTGAAGAGAGAAAGGCAATACAGCAGTGATGTAATACAAATCCAATCCCATGCAGTTAGAGCAATACTGTACTTGTGCTGCTGGCTCTTTGTATCATTCACAGTCAAGTTCAGTATGGTGGGTCTACAACATGAGCTTGTACTCTGTGCTTTCCAAGAACTGGGTTCTGATGCATACTGGCCTGAACAGCTTCAAGGTTTGAGAGTCCAGTCACCCATCCATTGGTAAGTATGAAAGTTGTGACATTTGAATCTTATGCTGTCTTGACTCATCATTTTTTGTTAGTGAAATTAATAAAGTCACATGGAAAACCAGGACATCATGCTGGAGAATCCACTGTCTCCTCCCTCTGAGTTTAAAAGGGACATGATCCAAACCTTCAAATTAAAACTATCTGAAATCAACAATTTCTCCTGACATTTCAGAATGCCTCCAGCTTACCCATCCATAGCTACACATTTACCTTTTGTGATATGGTAATCATGCAGACCAAATTCAGAGGACCATATGAATTTGTCCAGAATAATCAAGCTTATGTAACTTCAGGCCTTCTGCTATGCCTTCCCAAGTTTTAGTTACACCCTTTTAGGCTTCCACAAGACATCTCCTTAACTTGATCTTAAGGCAGCTATTTTGTGCCTAATTAGCCTGATAACCCAGCACAACAATCAGGTTTATCCCTTCAGGCACCCACTATAAGGATTAGGCAAAACAGCTAGAAATGGCTCCTCCATGGTGTTAAGATGCCTTCTCATTTGCCTCACAGAACTCGAGAGTTCTGAGAGCTCTGTTTCTTAGCTGTCACAAACTAAATTAGATATCAATGAGAAGATGTGTAACACAGCACTGTCTTCAAACAGTGCAATGGCTTTACAGCATCAGGAAGGTGGCATTGAAAAACAAATGCACAAAATAGTTGAATGGGAAAGCTTTTCTTTTAAATTACTTTTTTATTGTTGCTCCTGAGAACATCTTTCCTATGTTATTTCCCCCTGTAAGAAGCTCTATTTCTAATTTCAGGGGAAAGTAAGAACGAAATGGACAACTGTAGCAGATGTGGTAAAGGCAAAAAGGGAAAGAAAAGAACAGACTTACTATTCCATGACTAGTACAATGTCATTTTTTGATTCAAAGGCATCATATAGCTGGATGAGGTTCACATGATTCAGCTGGTTCATAACATTGATTTCATTCTTTACTTCATCCTGCAAAGAGTCATGAGTATTGTTACAAAACCCCTTGCTCTGAGAAAGCTATGTGAAACAGGACATAGTTTGAACCAGACATCTACAATATCTTCACTAGTGGCAACCAAACACATGATTTCCCTTTCATTGCTCCTGCAGTGGTAGATGAGAAGGCTGTAGGAGCTACTAGACTCAACTCAAAGCTTGAGTGGGGAACTGTTTCAGTTTAAGGGAAAAAGGAAGGGAAAACCCACATGGACAAGTGGTGGGTTCGTAGGGATGTAAAGGGAGAAGAAGAAAAGGACTTGATTCAACCAGGTGTAGGTATATAAATAAAGCTCTGCAAGAAATGTCCAGGACAGTCCACAGAACCTCCTCAGCAGGCAGAGAGGAGTGAGACTGGTACCTCCATTGAGTCCAGCTATTTTAGATGTGCAGTTTAGAGTGGGCAAATCCCTCTCCATTGACTACAAAGGGATTCTTAGTGACCAGTTTATCCACAGCTATACTTCAGCAGCTCCAGTTAACTGAGGCAAATCCTTCTTTTGAATGTCATTAATGCCACCACTGTCACACAAAGAATGCTGAGCATGTCTTTCCTGTGAAAGCAAGCACTGGGTGGTCATGAGGTTGCAACACAGGCCAGAGTAATTCTCTTCTGTATTTGTGCTGATGTCAGGAGCCCAGATCACACCTGTTATCAGCATCCCTCACAAATGACATCAAGTCACTGCAGCAAAGGCTACAGTGTGCTCAGGAGGCCCCATCCCTGGAGGTGTTTAAGACCAGGCTAGACGAGGCTCTGGCCAGCCTGATCTAGTGTGGGGTGTCCCTGCCCATGGCAGGGGGGTTGGAACTAGATGATCCTTGTGGTCCCTTCCAACCCTGAATGATACTATGATACTATGAATATGCTATGCCACAGGCCTGACAAATGTTTTTGCCACTAAAAAAAAACAAAACCAAAACCCAGTAGTAGATTGAATGGCAGAAAGCAAAAAAGAAAAACCAAAGAAACATACATCGATGAAAACAAAGCTAGAAAAAATAAGGGTTGGGGGGGTTGGGGATTTTTTTTTGTTCTGGTTTTGGGGTTTTTTTTGCTTTTTTAATGAGGGAAATTTTCCCCAAAAGACTTTGCTGACTGACTGAAAGTTGTGGAGGAGAGGGAAATAGAACTTGAGCCAGTGCTAGTCCAGCAGGTCCCATGACTGTGCTGGCTTGTGAGCCATTTGGCCATGGTCTGTATGCAACTGAAAAAAAAAGTGGGATCTACTGGGGAATGAAAGACCCATGTGATCTTCTACCAACCTTCTGTTTAGGACCTCTTGCTTTTATAATTTTGGCTGCTAGCTTCAGACCTGTTGCTTTCTCTTCACATTTGTACACTTGGCCAAATCGCCCACTAGGGAAAACAAAAAAAAGATAAGATAAAAATCACCCAGTGGTACTGGTACCAGCCCTGAAGGTAAAATAGGTTACAAACACCAGAGATATGCTATTCCAATTGCTCTGTTGCTGCTGGTTTGTTGTGTAGATTAGAGTTGCAACTACTCGATTCAGGCATGCCAAAATCACACACTATTCTAGCTGATACTGTCCCACTTGTATGACTCACCTCACAACCTGCAATGACTAATCCTGAAGAAGTCAACATACTGTAAGGGTAAGAATTCACTTGTGTGCACAGTCTGCCACTCTCCATCCCATCCCTCTCCTCCTAGAGTTGTGATTTCACGATGAAATAAAACCTTACCCCAGATGACGCTGCCATCAAAAATGGCAACATCACTCTCTCCTAAACAATGTCACTGTGAGAGATCAGCTAACTACATTACCTGTCAGATTAGCTGCTGATCTGTCTGAAAATGTGCATGTGTTTTCAGGGATGGGATCCACTAGTAGAAAGAAGGCAACATGCCTCTATGTCCTGCTGGCTGCAATGTGAGGTAAAATACTAAAGCATTGGATGCAATGATCTTGAAGGTCTCTTCCAACCTGGTCTATTCTAGTCTAGTCTAGTCTAGTCTAGTCTAGTCTATTCTAGGAGTCCCATCAGGAAGCCTGAGGGCAGCTGGCTGACCTAGAACAATGCTAAACATGAACCAAGTCTGATGGTGCCAAACCTTAAGCAAAAATTCACTTTGTAAAATCAGCCTCCTGTTTTGATCTCTCTCTAAAATGTTGTTAGAGTGAAGTGCATGGCTGCAGCTCTAGCGAGGCACATTGGTTCCCTCACCTCCTGGGGTGCACAGCTGTAAATTGGTGCCTTGTATTCCATTGGGTTCATGTGACTTACCCTCCTAGGATTTCATTCTCGCTGACATTATAATAACTGCTGATCCCCACCCTTTTGGCTGAGACAATCCGGTGGTCAAATGGTGCTGGTGGAGTAGGACTGCTATCTGCAGTAGACAAAACACAGAGACAGCATGTAAGTGGATACATGCAGTGGTTGTCTATCTTGTATTTTAGTCCCTCTTTGTCCCAGATAAGATTATTTTAGAACTGAATATACCTACAGTAAGTTTAATAGCTAGGTCTTTCTCTGTTATTTAAGATGTTTTATTCCAGGAGCTCTGGCTCAGAAAACAAGGTGGTTGGAGGAGCTACACTACTAAGAAAAGGACTCCTTTATCAAGTCAGCATCTTCTGCACAACAGTAGCAAGAGTGAAGACTGTTAGAGTAAACCAATGTAGCTTCATGCTCAAAAAGGGCCTCAGCAATTTGTTTCAAAGGAATTCAGCTTTTTCTCTGATAAACTTTTTCCCCCCTCAAGGACTGTTAATAGGTGAGTATATACTGAAACTCTCCAGTAGGGCATGAAGAGAGACTGGGCTCTCCTCTGGGCCCAGCTGAAAGATGCTGTTTCCCAGCTTTTGCTGTTCATAGTGAAGAATCCCCTTCCCTACTGACTGACAAAACTTGTCATTCTCCACAGTGTGGTCATCACCTTCAAAGATCATATTTAGAGCTTGTGCACATGAGGGAGTTTCACCCTGGCAGGCAGCACCTGGGATTTCCAGTATGGCTCAGGACCCGGTGTGGTAGGACACATGGTAACTGTCACGTGCTGCTCTGGAGAATTTCTGTCCTTAAAAAAAGACGGCAGATAAAAAGTGAAGAGGGGCACAGAGAAGTGATGGGTTCCCAACATCACACTGCAGAAGCTAGGGAGTTTTGGTACAAATGCAGGTCTCTGGTATTATTGCCCAGACCTCGACATGCTGGACTATTCTGCCGTCCTGATGTCAAAATCCTTGCTGGAGACCAGCCCTGCATGCCATATTTCTCTTTGGATTTTTCACAGGGTGTTGCAACTTCAATTTCACACCCATGCTGTTTTTCATTTGATTGATACTCTCCAGAGTGACCTTTGGCTGACCAAGGTGACAAATACTTCTTCAACTGGTTGGGAGGGCTAGAGCCCCAGCATTTCAGCATGAGCTCCCTGGTTTGGAATGCTGGCTCCTTTTTGTGTGAGGCTTGTTGAGCAATTTTTAAACCACTCATTACTACAGTGAAAATGATTAAAGCACAAACAAAATAAAAACTGTGACAGCATGTAGCTAGCAGGAACACTTTGGTCATTAACATAGTAGTAGATTGTCCTTTTTCACAGTGAATGTCCATTTTTCCAGGACACCGGCTGTGTACCTAGATTATTTTCTTTGACAGTGTTAATAACTTACATGGTCAGGAAGTTAGTTCATGGTCAAGGAATCATGAAAAGCTGGGGCTTCTGGAAGTTTACCACCTACTTTGGATTCTGCAGAGTCTGAATTGCAGGACCTCAGGTATGGGCCTTTCCCTGTTACTGAGACCCATACAATGCCA
Organism: Melanerpes formicivorus; assembly: GCF_026170545.1. Taxonomy (NCBI): domain Eukaryota; kingdom Metazoa; phylum Chordata; class Aves; order Piciformes; family Picidae; genus Melanerpes; species Melanerpes formicivorus. The sequence goes on along the minus strand of NW_027142517.1, from coordinate 662,746 downwards.
AGTGAACCCCTGCCCTGAAGGCAGAGTTTGGCTCTAACAACAGAAATGCCGAGGGCCCCAGCATTCAAGTGACAGAAGAAAATGTCTTTCTGAAAGCTCAGCTCCCAAACAGTACCAAACTTTGGGCAAGGGAGTGTTCATGTAGAGGCCAGAGTGCCTCTTTAAAACTATGCCTAAGTTATAGCCTTCAAGGTTTTCTCCTTTTTCTCCATTCTCCTTTTCCTGCACAGCAGAGAGGATCTCCCCTCCATTCAAGAACAACCTTCCATTACAGATCAAAGTTGTTCCGAGAGAGACGCTCTAAACTTTATGTCATCCCTAACAATCTGCCAGAGCTCAGGACAGGTTATAGATTTTAAAGTTTCAATACACTACTGCTTCCTGCCACAAAAGCCTAGCACAAACATTTAATAAACGTTTCCCTTTCCCACTCTCCCCCCATTCCCAAAGCAATGAAATTAATTCTGAGTCCTGTGCATGCACACACACATATCTTCAAATCCTTCAGGTCATGTTTTCATGTGCCTTCATTTCATATACAGGGACAGGCACTGAAATTCTCAAGCTGGTCTAATAGCAGAAATGTCTGCTGAGCACAGCCCCGGGGTTTGGAGCCTGAGCACCATTTATCTGGCTGTTCCACTGCATCGCTCAGGCTTCCACACAAAAATCTGTGTTTCTTTGTTTAATAGGCTGTGGTTGTTCTCACTTCAGATTGCAATGGTATGAATATGAGCAAGCTGGTTTTACAGGCTACATCCAGAGCATTTCAGATACTGTGTCAACACAGGTTCTCAGCACTTCTGCAGGCCAGTTTCGTTGCACACAAAACAATTTCTCCCACCACTCTACACTTAGGAGGTTTAGTTCTATTGTTAAAACAAGAGGGAAAGAGAATAGTACTAGGTCAAGTAGCTGTGACAGAAGTAAATTAGTTGCAGCCAACTTCTGCCAGAATAGAAGCCTCTAAGATAGAAGCAAATAGAACTGTGTTATTTTCCAGCAGGTTAGGATGTGGCCCCTGAACGACTGCTTCCCATCAGAGCTACCATGCACTCCTTTTCCCCCATTAATAACAATCACAAAATCATTCTCTTCTGTGGACGTCTCCCTCTCATTTTCACTATGATACCAGCTGAATCAAATGCCTTGTCTTTAGAAATACTCCCTGTAAGTGTTTCTTTTTCAGTTTTACATATGCCATCAGCAAATTCTGCATCTAGCTTTCTCTTCTTGTTGTCACCTTTGAACAGGCCTTCACCATTCACTCAATGCTTACTGCTACTTCTATGCTCAAATTGGCAGGTCTGCTCAGTGACTGAACTATAATTTCCTGTACCTTTTTCGCAGCCTGTACACCTGCAAGGACAAAACATGGTGTTAGAGCAGGGTACACTTAAAACACAGTAAATTCAGAAACACAGATGAACAAAGCCTACACATACATTGTATTCAGATAACATTAGGTTATTTTTGCTTCATGGTTTAAAGTAAACTATTTCAATATTCACTTTGAGAAATAAAAATGACCCTCAAATCAATAATGACAGCAAATTGTTTCTCCATTACTGAATCCCTGAGTTCTTCTAAATGTAACATTTGGCTACCAATCTCACCTTTAAAGAAATGTTCACATAGGTCCCTGAGAGTTTCAACTGGTTTATCCCTGAAGGCTATATATCAATGAAGGCAAGAAAGAAGTACAGCAAGCAAATTTATCAGTTTGCCTGGCCAAATGTTCATGTTGTTATATTATTGCTTAAGTTACTACATTTTACAGTAACTTACTTCCCAGTTAGTACGTGGCCTAATCTAACCTTACTTTGCTCCTAGGTTATATGATGCTGAAGTATTTAAACTAACAATAGGATACTTCTCCTGAGAGAGGAAGAACAGCCTAAGACAATTCCCATGCTGCTAACCTCTTCCCAAAGCAAACAACCAAAGCACACTGCTCATATGGTGTACAGTAGACTGTCTTTTTTTAAAGGTATAATTTCAGCTTAGAGCTTGGATCAGAGAGATAAATTTTACACTTTGGTGTTGGGCTGAGCTATCGCCAGTATTTGCATGAACCAGTCACTTTGAACTACACGTTTTTCTAAAGCACAGGTCTCTCAAGAATGTGCAGCCTGAGCTTCAGATCTTACCTCCCCTCTGGTTCTTCTTCTTCATGGCTTTGTTCTGCCTCATCTGCAGTTTGGGAAGGAGCTGCTGGTTCCTTAACATCTTTTTCACTCTTAGCAGCATTTTCTTCCTTTTCATTCTTCCTCTCCTCTTGTCTTTCAGCTCCAGACACCTGATGTTCCTGCTTCTTCTCCCCATCTGCTGAAGACTCACTCTCTACCTTCTGCCCAGTTACCTTTTGACAAGCATTACCAACAGCATCTTCTTCTTGCTGCTTTTCTGTAGTGAAGGATTCCTGAACGGAGCTTCCCCTATTATTATAGGAACTTTCAAAAGCCAAACTTTCTCCTTTCTCTTCTGGCTCTCCACTATGAAATTTGGAAGTATCCGTTTGAAGTAGAACAGAACTTTCCCTCTCAGCATTTTCCTTGTTGAGCTCATCAACTTCTTCCTGAGAGCAGGACTGGTTCTTCTCAATGGCCCCCTCTGTAAGTAAACAGATTACCAAGGAATCCATCAGTAATTCTCTGATAGTCAGTAGCAGTACTGCAGTAGACTTGCACATGTAGCATAGCTTCAGTTGCATTTTGAACTAAGCACATTCTTTCCTCTCCCACTTTCAAGATCAGTGTAAAAGTCTTCTAAGCATGCAGAGAATGCTACTTTTAAACAGGAATGTCATGGATCACAAACTCTTCCCGTTCAGACACAGCACTGGAAAACATTTTTCTCACTCAAACTTACTGCCAGCAAAGTCAAGGTTAATAAATTTCTCATGCAAAGCACTTTTTTTGAGCAGTTTGCCACAATGCATAGAGGCAGTTGGAAAGCAGGTTGATGTTGCTTGACCAATTCTCATTCACACTGACGAGCAAGCAATTTCACTGGAGCTGCTCATGGGAGTAATGGCTATTTCTGTGCAGCTCTACCCTTAGGAACTAGAAAATGGTCAGGAAAAAATGAGTAATTCTAACCTGTTGCATCTGGTGGCTTCTTCTCTTTTGTTCCTGTCTCATTCAAATGCGACTTTTCTTTGATGACCTGTGGAAAAGGCACTTGATGCATTTGTCAGTGTATACAGTGTTCATGTTGTATTGCTCCTTATGAAATTGCAGCCACATGGCTTTGGTCAAATCCAAGTACTTTCTGCTCTTAATTCACACTCCTCCTCTAAAGGACGGGCCTTATTTTAACCACAAACAACATGGTAAGTTTGGTGACAGTGTAGAGCAAGAGAAGTTATCTCAGCTATAATCAACATCAGTGTTGGCACAACCACAGCCCATAAAAGCTCAGGATTGAGTCTCAATGACTTGGAAAAAGAAACAGCTCCCAAACAGCCAGAAATGAGCAACTGTCCTGCACTAGCTTTTGATGTTAAAAACTAGGTTAGTTAAACCAAAGTTAAGAATATTTAATGTTCTAGTAAAATTTTCAGTGACAGACTTACTGACACATTTCAAAAAGCTTTTTGCTGATAATTGACATTTGGTAATGGCATTTTTAATGATCTAATAATGTATTACAGGCTGATCAAAAGAGGTACCAGGAATAGCATGGTACAAACCATGTCAGGTACAAACCATGTCAGCTTCGGAGTCTTCTCTTACCAACATTTTACAATGCTGCAGTGACATCTAGAGGTGATCTGTACCAAGCCAGCACCTCATAAAATCTCTGCTGTTAGTTACTTCTGCGGCTATTTACTCATATTTCACTGCCATTTGTCACTCTGTTTTCTCATCGGCCACTTCAAGACTTGCAGCAGCGTGGTGACCACAGTAAACCATGACATCTGCTGTTGCTCACTGCTCTTTTTCACCTGCCTCCTTCTTCTCACTCTGCTATGAAACTGCCACTATTGTTATTAATAATAGATCTACAAGGTATGAAAAATGCAAATACCTCCAAATATTTTCCAAAGAGGAAACTTTTGCTCTTTGAGCTACTAGCTGAAGCAGCATAATGTGCTATTTCAACCAAATATACAAGGCCAGGGACTTCACATTGAGTGTCCTAATCAGGCAAGCAGTCCTACTGCTTATTCTTATTGTACCCTGGGCACGAATCAGTCCCATTACTAAACATTTGTTTTGGTAAGTCCTCTGCATTTTTTATGCTTCTTTTGGTTTGCCTTAAATTTACTAAGCTATGTAGAAAACAGGCATGGAATTAAAGCGATGTGCTATACAAATTGAATTCAAGGGGAAGAGAACTCCATGAGAAACCAGAAGATTTGAGAAAATCTGGACGAAACCAAAAGAAAGGATTTCAGCAGGACTTGTTCCAAAAATTCTTGATCTGCAGAGGACAAAGAAAGTGTAATATAAGCATAAGAACCAACTGTATTATGAACATAAGGACAGAGACTGACAATGATTTGGGATGCACTTGGCCGGGGGAAGCTGCAAGACACAAAATGTGGTGACAGGTTGGACTTGATGATCTTTGAGGTCTCTCCCAACCTTGGTGATTCTGTGAAAAAAGCCAAAACACAACTAGACAAGTACCCTTGAAATAGAAACTGTGAGGCTTGTTCACACAGAAGTTAAATATAAATGTCTCAGTTCCAGATGGATCACAGGGAATCGAGCAATGCTCATTCTCTTTTTCTGGTGAAAAGCAGTAAAGAAGTAAGGAAAAGTCTCAGACTTACTCATTCTGCAGTGTGACCACAATTAGTAATGCATTCAGCTTCCAGTAAGTATGTCAGCCTCACCACACCACTGAGGACATCAGCTCTGATCAAACACGGTCAGCTGAACAAATAACCAGAGAAAAAGCCTCCAAGCTCTTTGATGCGTGAGGCCAGGTTTCACTCCTGCATTCAGAATTAATTGCAGGCACACAGCACTTCCTACTAAATATTGCTGCAGTTTGCAGGTGTGAAATACAGAAGCCAGCTTTTGAAAATCCATCTGGTGGAAGGAACACCGGATGATGCTGAATACCTGGAGCTGCCAGGGTGCTACATAAATTCTGGCAGTGTTTACTCAAGCATCATTCCCAATCTATTACATACGAGCAGCAGACAAGGAGCTCATACTGATTTAAATGTGATAAATAAACAAGTAAATATAAATGAAACATGTACTGGTATCTTTCACAATCAATAAATGCAGCTATTGGCTATTCAGTAGCACACTAGAATAAAAAATACAAATATGAGGACTAGATATAAGATATATATTAGATAGATAGATTTGTAGACACATGAGCAGTCTACACATCAGCATCCCAGTTTGCTCCATGTTTTGCTGTTTGTAGCAAACTCTCAGATCCTGACCCTCATTATTTCTTCCCTGTAAAAGGTTGCATTGCACCAGGTTTTCTGGAGCTGACAGAAGTCAAAGTGTCTGGTGAGAGCCTCGAGCACAAGCCCTACAAGGAGAGGCTGAGGGAGCTGGGATTGTTTAGCCTGGAGAAGAGGAGGCTCAGGGGAGACCTTATTGCTCTCTACAACTACCTGAAGGGTGGTTGTGTCCACGAGGGGGTTGGCCTCTTCTCCCAGGCAACCAGCAGCAGAACAAGAGGATACAGTCTCAAGCTGCGCCAGGGGAAGTTTAGGCTCGAGGTGAGGAGAAAGTTCTTCAGTGAGAGAGTCGTTAGCCATTGGAATGGGCTGCCCAGGGAGGTGGTGGAGTCACCATCCCTGGAGGTGTTCAAGAGGGGATTGGATGTGGCACTTGGTGGTCATGGTTTAGTCATGAGGTTTGTGCTGACAGGTTGGACTTGATGATCTTTGAGGTTCTTCCAACCTTGGTGATTCTGCGTCCCCTCCAGCCCAGCAACAGGAAGTACACAAAAACTCCTTGCAGTCTGTCAGGGACCTGAACCCATGATGTCCAACCCTAGGAAGCTGGGCCTGGCACTCTGAGAGCACACAGCCACCACATTCTTCTGAAATCTCATCTGAATGTTGTGGTGGTTTGATAATGATAGCTGACTGCCCTTCCCCACACTCCTCATCCTTGGGTCTGGTAGTAGTGCTTTCTTAACTTATCCCTAATGGGATTTCATTTATTTATATATTCTTCCTCCTGAACTTTGGTGATGTGATTTTTTTTTTCCCAGTCTATAATTTCTAAAATTATAGGATTCAGTATTTCTTAGTGCCAATTATGCCTCCACCTTATTTCTTCCCCTTTAATGACTTGAATATGCACAGTGAGGTTAATGGCACTACAGCCATTTTCGCTGCTCATACAAGCCAAATGCTTTCAACTAAAGTTTTCATTTCAGTCCACAAAAGGTTAAATATGAAAGGTTGCCTTGTGACCCTACAAAATACACCAGAGCAAAAAGGTGTCTGTACTCACACAAGTTGGTATTGTGCTTCAAACATACATTTTTCAGGCTTAAAGATACACTTTCATACAGGGTGCTGCTAGACCCCAAGTAACAGAGACAGAATAAAAGCCCATGTGACAATAACAGAATAACGTGAGGCACTCCAGAGGCTGAAACTTCAGTATAGACCAATGGGGGGAAAAAAATTAAACACACACACCCCCCCAAACAAAATCACATTGGAAAATTATTTAAATTGACTTTAGAAATTAAGCAAATGTATACATAAATGCATTTTAACAGAAATTTCAAATGCAGCAAGAAAGCAATGTTTTTATAGACATCTGACTCCTTTTTAATGAGCTGCACTTAGTTAAATTCCTTCTTTATGCTGTAGCAGTTCAACCCGTGGAATGTTTTCCTAGCTAACTTTCAAATGTTTTTTATTCACCCAATAAAACTCCTTGATTATGTTATTTTCCTGCTGCACAATATTTTGTAACAAATGGCCTCATGAAGCAGCCTCAACTTTTCAGTTAGAGGTGCTTTATCACCCCATCGCATTTCATTTGAAGTCAAGACAGTATTCTCCATTTCAATCAGCTGATACCTGGGTACAAAACTTCACACATGCCTAAACCACCTTGCGTACTCAGTGTCTCATGCCTTTAAGAGACTTTGCAGACCCTTATGGCAAGATATCCTGGGTTTGTGCAAGACCTGATCACCATCCCTTTATTGAGTTACTTGCGCTTCATGTTAACAGCCAGAAATCAGCCATAAGCTTTGGCACTTGAACATGGTATCTCCACGTCTACACAGAAGAATGCATGACATATGACAGAGAGCTTGGGGCAACCAGCATGAACAGTGATGCCTCCCCATGTTGTCCCTCAAACCTGGAATCCATCCCCTCACTCCTTTTTGTGTTCCTCTTCAACACATGCTCCTTTTTTGTCCCCCAGCAATGCAAAATATTCAGTGATTCTATTTCTGATACAAACTTACAAACCTTATGCCTAGTATCAAGTGATAGAATGAGAGAAAATGACCTTAAGTGGTGCCAGGGGAGGTTTAGATTGGTTACTAAGAAAGAATTCTTTACTGAAGGTGGTCAGGCATTGGAACAGGCTACCCAGGGAGGTGGCGGAGTCACTGTCCCTGGAGGTGCTCAAAAACAAGTAGATGTGGCACTTCAGGATATGGTTTAGGGGGCATGGTGCATTGGGTTGATGGTTGGTGTTGATGATCATAGAGGTCTTTTCCAAGTGAAATGATTCTGTTCCATTAGAATGGGAATTCTGCTCTTGCTGGCAGGTGGTACATCTGCTTCCATGGTTTTTTGTTGGTTCTTTTTTTCCTCACTACACAAATCGCTGGCTCCTTTGGGCAAAGATTTTGACTTGTCCAACATCTTTATAGAGCTCCTTGAACTAGATGAAGAAATCGTTCTTCTGTATAAACCAAACTCCAGTCACAAGTATCCTTTTTATTGCTCTCTGCCAGCCATCACCACTTCTCCTCACTGGTGCATGTCTGCAAAAGCCCAGGTGATGCCAGGATAGCACCAGACTAATTGTGTTGCAGAGCAGCTACCCTTGTCGTCCAAAGTCACTATGGTGGAGACTGCGCATTAAGCAACTCTCCTATCAGAGGAGGCATTCAAGCATGGTACCCTTGCTACTGGCAAATGTAACTGCCTCCAAATAGGAGCTAAGAGGAGTCCTCATCTGAAAACTTACTAAATGGCTTATGACAAAAGGTGGATTTTAGATGACCACAGAGAGTGAAGACCTCTTGCTGAGTAAATTCCTCCCATCACTATCTCATATCGTCAAGGAACCTCCTGCTTTTATAGGACTGCCCTCTGACGGCCTGCCTTGTCCTGCTCTCCTGCACCCACCAGAACTTCTATCTTCATCTTCATCATGAGGTCTACCTAATTTTGTGAAGGAATTGTAATGGATTCCTAAAATGGTCACTGTAATGCACAGGCATTAAGGTCATGCCCAAGGTGGTGTGCAGGTATTCAGAAATCAGCTGTGCCTGCTTTGATTCCACACATTCCTCAGAGTCATAGAGAGCACAAAACTACCACAACAGTGCCCAATGCAGGATCCTACCCAGGGATCACTTCAGAGCAAACAGCAAGTTCTAAGGCTAAGTTAAAGCAAAATTAAACAGTATTCTGAATTGGAAGGGCACAAAAAACCTCCTATGGCTGTCAGTAAGGGAGAGAATGGGGCAAAACAAAATGAAAATGTCACCTGGAGAAAATATACTGCTTTTATAGACAGAAAATTGTAACTCTATTATAACTCACTCAAAACTGTGATGCCTCTACCAAGACAATAAAGGGGAAGAACAGTCCCAAGGGGAAGAAGAGCTTTCCCTTTGCAAGGGGAAGGAGAATAGCAGCTGAAGGCACTGACTGCACTGCTCAAGCAAGGACAACCCATCTGCTGGGAATCTGCAGAAAGCCTCTACCCTCAAAACCACTGAGAGCAGCATAAACCCTTGCAGACAGATGAAAAAAAAAAAAAGTAAAATTAAGCAATTCTGGTTTATTTGGCTGGAATATGAAAAATAGAGAGAACACAGCCAATCTGGAGAGAATTTAAACAATGCATAAGGGACCCATTACGGCAAAATGAAGGACTCAGAACAACTGTTACAGACTGAGGCTAAACGGATCTTAAAACACATGGCACGCAGCAGCTTCACTGCAGACTCTTACTAATGCAGCCAGTGAATTACAATTGTAGTGTGATACCTGTATGGGAAGGATAGAGAGTTCAAACAGAAAACACAGCTCCCACTGCTGGGGTGTTTTTAGTGGAGGAAACAGCCTCCAACTGTTAATAGTTATTAGTCCTACGGCAAGGCCTGCAGAAATGGCAAGCAACCAAAGTTACAGTAACACGCAGACAACTGCAGAAAGCTCAACACCGCTTTACAATGGCAACAAAAGGAACTTTCTGACTCTCCAGGTGAGTATTTGCAGGTTAGTAATACAGAATCTCTAAACTGTTTAATTTGGAGGAAATAAGTGAAGCATTATTTTACCTCCTTTCTTTATAAGTGAAATAAATAGCATTGAAAAGGGGAGTTACAGAGTAATTTCATGACTAGATTATCACAAACTACTTTAAAGGGTGAAGTTGAGGAAAACCTCAAGACTTTTAAAGACCCTTACTGAAGAACTGCTGATTTCCCTGGGTGGTAGTAGTGAGAAAATAACTTTAAATGACAAATAATACACATTACTTGTCTCAGACATGTGGTGACAGGGTCACACAGCACTCGGCGGAAAACGGCTGGGAGACATTTGGCAGCATCAACACAGCACAGCGTCTGCAGGCTACACAACACTGTAACTCCAACCCGAAACAGAAATAAACTAACCTCCTGTACAAGGATGGCAATAAGAGGCAGGAAAGCAGAAAGAGGACAAGTGCACGAAACGTCCCTGTGGTGCCTATGATCTGGAAACTGTTCCAGCTGCTGCTGAAGCCAGAAGAGAGCCTACATACGCCAGCTGCTTATCACCCCTTCTTTACCTCTTTCACATTCTCCCCTCCCCGTTGTTCTGTTTTTTTCTTGCTCGTGATCTGGTTCTATAAAGAGGCCAGTTAGGAAAAAATTAAAAGAAATCCTACAACTAATAAAGCAAAGAGCAGCACCCCTCTAGAGAGGGAAGGATGGGAAGGCAGGTGATTAAGCAGACTGTAAACACAATCCGCTGCTTTATCCAGATACATCAGTGGCCACCTATCACCGCACCTACCGGTAACAAAGAATGACTAGATTATTTTTGCAGAACCAGGCCAGGGACAACCAAGTATTTGTCAGACAGATCATCCATTAGAACTAAGAGGTGGCATTCACTCGTTGTTGGGGCTGAGTGGAGGACAAACAGGCACATCATCCAAAACATGAAACATCTGCTCATCGCTGTAAGGAAAAAGAATGGGGTTGTGTATGTCTAAACTAGTTGTAGGGCTGCTCAGTATGGAGTCCACCTAGGATAAAAGATGTTGGTACTTCTGCCTGGCAGCCTGTTCTTCTGCAGAGTCAGCATTGTCCAGACCTGCTGTCAGGTGGGGACTAGAGACAGCAACAAGGATTAACAAGGATTGATTTCTGCATCATCAGATAATTTTATTCATTGTTATGCCACCAGGCCTCAGTGGTGTATTTCAGGTGTAAAACTGTGCAAGGGTGAGATCCCCTACTTCTCCATTCTCTTGATTTTCTTCTTCCTTCTGCCATAACAATGTAAAATCTTATTTGTAAATCTAATTTGAATACTTGGCAGGCAGAGAGACAAGCAACCAACTTCACTATGTCTCATGGAGCAGACTCTTCACTAACTTGCTCAGAGATGCTTTTCTACCCCTCACACTAAGGAGGTAGCTCCGACTAAGCTGACAGACGAGCTCAGCAGTCTCCATGTTCCATTATTCATAACACAAGGCTGAATTCAAGTCTGTTTTTACTTAAACCCAAGATGACTGTTTACTAAAGCCAGCTGTTGTTCACAGGATAGCTCGATAATTTTATGATGGTCCTTGACTAATAAATCAAACACACAGTGAGGAAGGTAATGACAAGCTAACATATGTATGCTATCTAATAAAACAAACAAAATATTAACAACGTAATAATATTACCAGCACGATTCCAGACATGCTTGTGCTGCCTTTCCTAAGCCTTCACACTAGACAAACTCCTACCAAGCCTACTCAACGTTGTCAAGAGTTTGCCTAAACAAGAATTAATCATCGAGGGATTACAAATGGGGCTGGTGTTGGAAACAGAGACTCCGCTCACCCCTCTGATCTTTGGGTCTTTATCAGTAGCTGCCTCTGTTTCCATCATGTTCAAGGCCCTCCATTTCCAGTCCCAGACCTCTGATCACTCAGCTGGGCACATGGATCTCCCTTCTGGCCTGCCAGAAGGACAACTTCCTCCTCTGTCCTCCCTCTTCCACTGCACCCATAGGTTCCCACATACTCACCAGCAAAGCCCACAGTCCACTCTGTTCTCTTACCCTACATTTCTAGAGCAGAAAGCCTCACACCTACTGGGACTCCCAGAAGCTTCCAGTGCATTAACATCCTGCCTGATTCAATTTATATTTATGAAGAGTTTAGATGAATATGACATTTTACCAAGACAGGTAGAGCTCTGCCACAAACTGTAGCGACCAAAGCTACACAGAGACAACCAGTGGGTCTTATTATAATGGGGCTTTTACAACAGAGGTTTCCACTGATGTTTTGAAAAGTAAAACAAGCCCTAAACTTAGATGCTCAAAATAACTAGTCTTTTCTCATCAAAGTCATGGTATAAAACAAGAAAACTTCTCTTGTTTTTAAAACCCCTTTATTAGTATCAGTCCAAAGCTATGTTCAAGAAGCGTGTATGAAAACCAGGGTGCTTGGTGACATGGTTTAGTTGATTAGGTGGGTTGGATAATAGGTCGGATGCGATGATCTTGAAGGTCTCTTCCAACCTGTTCTATTCTATTCTATTCTATTCTATTCTATTCTATTCTATTCTATTCTATTCTATTCTGTTGTCAGTCTCCTTTGGCAGGGCAGCAACTCTTCCCTTCAGCTAACAATGCTCTGGAAACAAGACTGCACATTTTATATCCTTGCATAGTGGTGGATCAGCCAGTTCAGCTGACACAGCTTTACAAGATGCTCTTCTGCTGCTACCCAGCAATGACCACTATTTTTATAGTTTCCTGTGATGGCTCAGATGTTTTTTGTCTACCTGATAAGTGGAGCTGCCTAAGAGCAACCATGCTCAAAAGCAAACGTTTTGCTGACCAGACTAGTCTGAGTAATATTGGGTGTTTCTTCTTTCAAGAATTGCCATTTCTAATAATACATTCACAAGATGCTTTTTCGACTCAAAAACTTTAGAAAAACAAGATCAAGAATTAATCTTTCAATGAATCCACATGTGAACCCTCTATGTGACTTTTTTTGGGGGGGTGGGGGAGAAAAGCAGAAAAAAAAAATTAAAGGCAACCTTTTTGGTTCACTGTAAGTTAATAAAACATCAACATATTTTGTCTGAAGAAATTCCTTCATTTTTCTAATGCTACTGGGCTTCTTTCCCCCAAAATAGAATAGTCAAACTATCTCAACAAGAGTCTGTTATAGTCAATGAAGCCTTACAAGAGATTTTTGTGGTCTTTTAATCTGACCTGTCAAGAACACGACGGAACTCCCGCTACGGTGACACAGGCATTTTTCCCCCAAAGAAGTTTACAGGAGCCACAGCTCCAGTTACAGTAACCCTACCTTAGATCCCAGTTTAGAACTCCTCCCCCTCCCCATCGATGTCAGCAGAAATACCAGATTGGAACAGCACATTTAAGATGTTCGTTGAAATATGTTCGTGCCCTGACCCAAGAAGGAGTTTTACCAGTTTCACCGAGCTCTAGATGTCACTGCGTATAACATGGCTGCTGCAACTTGATCCCCCCAGAGAATTATAAATCCAGAGAAGATCATAGCAAAATGTATGGCCAGGAGTCACCCAAACCTCCTGAACTCTGTGTCAATCATTGTCACCCATGTCAGTGACCCCCAGCTCTGTTTTACAGCTGTAAAGAAAAAAGCTGTCTATCACTCAGTAGATTCCTATCTTTTTCCACTGAAACCTGCTCGGTTTGTCCTCATACTTTTCAGTTTTAGAGCACATTGGTTATTTTCTCTTAAATGTTAATGAAAGAAAATAGCTAAGCATATAGCAGAAGGTATCTGTAGCTTGCAATGACTCCTGACAAGATGAAACACAAACCTGGGCTCACCTTTTCTCTCTTCTTCTTGAGCAGCCCATCAGCTGTTGTCTCCGAGAAAATCTGCATTCTATAAAGATGTCCAGCTGCCGTTGTACCATCACCTGCCTTGCAAACTTTACGTTTTTGAACACAGCGTTTTACACTTGAACTGTGAATTACTACTGTTTTAACCTTCTCAACCAGAGGCCCTACAAGCTTCTGTAGTCCAGAAACGCTTTTTTCCAGTCCATCTAGTCTCTTAACCTGCCGCTCTGCATTCCTGTTTATGTTAGAAAGAGATTTTTCCATTTTAAGGCAAAGTCTCTTCCTTTCATTACTTCTCAGATTTTTGTTTCTTCCCATCCTTGATCCAGGTTCAGATGTTTCCGCCTTTACAGTCTCAATGTCTTTTTCAATGCAACAGATTTCCTGGGAAACGCTATTAAGCTTCGTAAGGACAATGTCTTGCAGAGTCAAGAGCTTATCTATTTTCTCTTCAAGAGAGGCAAACTTCATATCCATGATGATCAAACATTCAGATGGGATGACATCACAGCTTGGAAAATGAGGAATTTGGGGAGGGTCCATTTCATTATCAGGCCCTTGGTTTTGCAAAGCGTTTGGACCAAATATTTTGGCCAAGTTGTTTACTATAGACGTGGAAGAGCTCTGCGTGCTGGTCATTTGGCTGGTTTGGGCAGGGGAAGGAAATGCCCTGATGATCAGCTGCTTGAGGCCAATATCAATTGCAAAAGCTTCCCATCCAGGCTGCTCAGATATACAGCCAAGTTTGGCAACTCCAGCTCGACTACTTTATAAACATATATTTGACTAAATCAGACAAAAGAGACATCTGAATTATTTAGGAAGAAAAATTAAACTGATCAATATCTTTTTTAAATAAATAAATATCTAGATAAATAAATATATGTTCCCAAATTAAGTGAATGTAGAGATATGCATCCTGAATGCACTTGGTTCAGTGACATAACTCTAGCAGGGACTGAACTCCAGTGGAATTTGACAGCAAAAAGGATACATGATACATGAGAAGTTTTTAAGGGCAGAGACCCTTAGGCAGTGGTGTTGTTGCCTTTCAAAAGCCTAGTCTGTAATGTGACCCCTGCTCTGTAGAGAATAAGGGTCCTTACAGGGACCTCAAGTGTGGCTGTTGGAAATTACTGTGTCTTGAAAAGCCTGTAATGTCAGGCAGGTAGTCAGACTGGTGAAAAATAAAATACATTTTGAAAAGTAAAAGAATGAGACAGTGCAATGAAGTTGTTTTAGAAAATAAATAAAAGCAGAGCCCCTTGCTCTACCCTGTATTTCAGCTACCACACAGACAGCTCTTTATGCACAAGCAATTCTCCTCATCGCCGATAAATTAATTCACTTTTGGTTTATTATGATCTGGTTACTCAAATTCAAAAGTACTATTTGATAGACTGAGTTCTGTGCTTTGTTTGCCTGCTCTAAGTGTCTCAAACCCAGTGAGTAGCGTTTATAACTCAAACAATGTGCCTAAGTTTTGCTTTTGCAAAAAGCCTTGACTTCTTTCAGAAAGACAACACTGGACAAAGAAGAAATAGCATGACTGGGAACAGGATTCCTCTAAGCATAGGTCTGAGTTGCTGAATACTGTTTTCATGTTGGTTAGGAAAATAAAAACAGAATTAAAAACAGAATTAAAAACAAAATATAAAACCTGACCTTCCCATTTCAAGTCAACTATATTTCACATGAGCAGGACGCAACTCGGTGTGGATCACCCTGAAGAAGAAAGGCTGCCTCTGAAATACAAAGAAAAGGCTACCCTGAGCAAATAGCTGTCAGAGACTGACCACATGTAGGTCAGTCTGCATTTGTGCCATACCCCTTATAGAAATCACCAAGTGAAGTCAGTCAGCTAGCTGGAAAACAGCCAGACTGCTGCCCTACTCAAAAAAAATGAGAGCCTCTTTTGTGATGCCAGTGAATAATTTCTTTTGCCAGCATCAATTTCACCATCCTTTAAATGGGGAGTGTGAGAGGTAACTAAGTAAAGCATACAGAGAGTTCTGAGTATCTAACACACTAAAGAGCCTTCCAAAATTGCATCTGTTCACTAAAGAACATGAAAGGTTGTCTCTTTATTTTTAGGTGCCAAAGATGTCTTTTAGAGTCAATCACAAGTGAGGCTTTTTAAAATCTCCAAAGGCATTCTGCCACAGTCATTTATGAATCAATGTGTAGTCAGCGTTCATAAGTTAATTCAGGAGCTGGTTCTCTGGTTACCACAGCTTAATAAAGGAAAGAAAGCTCCTAGGTACATTTGTCACTTACTTAGGGCAGTGTGGTACTGTGAGTGAACGATGACCTGTATCCATGCACAATCCTGAAACATGGACTGAAATCTCTTTTCACGTAGCAGCCATTACCAAGGGGTGACCGCCATGTGGTGTTGTTCATAGCATATTCACTGAGCAGACTGAGAAGGTTAAATGGATTTAAAATAAGAAACACGATAGAAGAAGAAAAGACAGGGAGTTTAGGGACCCCTCTTTCAGGGGAAGAATACTATACAGGGCAGCAGTTTTAAAAAGAGAAGAATTCTGAAGCAAAGAACATCACCCTAGTTCCAGCAGAGAGCAGTCATTTTGGAAAATCTTTGCCTTCTTACATTCATCTCTGTTAGAAACACAAACTGAACCCTCCTGACAGTTCCACACTTGCAGAAGCTCTTGTTCGAGACAAACTTCCATGAGAGGTGTTTGCATATCTGTAAAATGGGCAGGTTTGAAGAGGCATTTATCCTGGATGAAACACCTCTGAAGGAGTTCACAGTGGGCTTCCCCACTGTCCCCCACATCCCCTGCACAGAAAAAAAAGTTAAAGGTTTACTTGGCCTTGCCCTCTATCCGGCTAGGACTCCTCCTCTGGGGGACTTCATAGGTCAAGCCTGTTGGCCACAAGGATCCTCCCTAAAAGGACCATTACGTTGTCAAAGCAAAGAAATTATTTAAGAAAGGACACCAAGACAGTAATGGTAAAATCATGTGCTGTATTAGAGCACACAGCCACATATGTTAAACATTTACATCTCTCCTAACAGTTGTCCAGGGAAACATTATGTGAAATACCTCAAACCAATACTATAAACACTAATAAAAATTTTAAGCTCTGTGAGGTGAGATACCATTATCAAATATCATCTGTAAAGTCTGATTGATTTAGCATTGTGCCATGACACACAAGAATGCCAGACACGTTTAAAATGTAGAAAGCAAACTACAAAAATGGCTCATTAAAAACTCATCTGGATGCTAGTAGTTCTGAGGCTGAATTGAATTGGAAGAACACTACCTGCTGTGTAAGACAAGAGGAACAAAAGAAAGCAAGCTAACATCAGCTTGCTCTCTGGGCTCAGAAAGCTCCTGCCAGTAACTTCTTCAGACCTGGGAATTTGTGATCACCGACTCTTGCTCTGTAAACTGAAAAAAACTTACAGATTCGGATCCCTTCCAAGAGTCCAGTGAGAATTAATTACTTAAGACTAAACCTTCTGTAAAAAAAATAGGGTTAAAGTATTGGGTAAGTTCTTTCTTTTATGTAAAAAGCAGTCTGGTTGGCTTTGTTTTGTGAAGTTGAGCTGAAAATGCGTGAAAGCAGCACGTGTAACTTTCAAAGTATAGAGGCATCTCAAATTTGTACGAAATACCAACAAAGTACCAGTAGACAGGTCACTGCTACTGGGACTTGCACACTTCTAACATGTCTGCAGATGTGGTACAATGAATCTGTAAGAGATGTGCTAAAACTCCATACCTTCTATAGATACAGTTAAAGGAGCTAACGGTGAAGACTGGACAGGCTGGTGAAGTCAAGTCTTCCTTCTTCTTTCTCTCTTGAACTCAAACTGAGGCCAATGGTATTTTCTCTGCACATACAAATATGGAAACCTGGCTAGCATTAGCAAATTGTCACAGACAAGTCAGTTTGCTACCCCAGCTCTGTCAGCTAGCTGCTTCTGAACGGTGACTCTCATGTTCAGAGACACCCAGACCAAGCTTTTAGCACCTCCTGACCTAAAGCCTGGGAAGGACAGGAGAACGGCAGGTTCCACAGCATTTGGATGTCAGTCTCACAAAATATCCTTTAAAACATTATCACAGCCCAGTTCAACTGAACCCATGACACCCAAAATATCCAGTCTCAAATCAGTAGAAAGAGGTTATTGTAACTTCACACGACTACTTACCACTGCAAACAAAAACTGCTTTCTCTTTTAAAATGCTGTCCACTTTGTTCTCACCAATTATTAGTCCTCTGCTCATCCTGCTGTGATGTTAACTACTCTGGCTTACCTTACTTTCTTTGACTGGATGCATGTTAAAAGGAGGTTTCCTCCCTCTCCCCACTTATTTAGTCTGAGTCTTTTTAACTTAGTTCAGTTCAGTCTCACCCTCCATATTTCCTAACAATAAAGACCCAGACACAGCACCTCATAAAAATATGGCTGCTGAAATAAAACATCATCAACAAGAGAACAAGTGAAAATGTGTAAGTTGTAAAGTCCAAGTCCAACTTCCTCAAGCTGTAAGACATGTACTGTGATATGCTGCACTCCATGGAAGACTGGTATCAGTGAACCTCATCTGGAGAACATGGTACTATGTTCATCAATCTCAAGCTGCTCTAGACAAGGTCTCCAACTCTCCCGTGTCCAGTTTGCTATTTTACTGCAGGCTTGGGGTGTTTCTTCCCCAGAAGTAACACAGGGATGCCTCTCATGCATGAGTTTGCAGAATGTGTGTATGAAGCACACTCCACGTTCCAGACATTGCTCACTCCCAAGTGCAAGGAGCACATATTCCCCTGCTATTTCTGTACCTACATCCTGGCAAGGATCAGATATGCACAGGGTATGTATTAAGGGCAGTGGGAGGGGACTGTGAACAATTAGCTCTGAGTTAGAACCAGAAACTTAGACCAGGCCACTGTGACCTCCACCTCTGGGGAAAAAAAAAAAGTTGTTATTAAGTGACCTCCCTCAATCACTCAGGAGATGCTTTATATGAAATTTTATATAATCTAGGTATGGATAGGGCATGATGTATCTCAGGTTACATCCACACTGAATCTTCATGCACATTTATTACCAGTAACAGAGCAGGAAGTGAGCTGTCTTTATTCATCTAAGAGACAATGTGAAGCAAATACGGTTCTTGAACTCATCTGAAAGTTTATCTCACACATGAAGCTTTAACACTGCCAGTGCTGGAGCTTCCATAACTTCTTCAAGCAAGCTGGTGCACTCCTGATAATTTTCTGCTAGAGGGTTTTTTTAAAGCATGATCTAAACTTCCCTTGGTGCAAGTGAAGTTGATTTGTTCTTGTCCTAACCATGGATGACAAGAACACTTTTGTTCCCTTCTTCTTTGCAAATACCTTTTAGGTAATTGAAGTTTATTGCTGCATCTCCCTCCCAGTATTCTCTCAAGTGTATAGTTACACTGCACACAAAAAGATATGACAAGGTTTCAGAACTGATCAGTATTGAGAGAAAAGGGGGACATTTTTTCTTGAATATTTTTGTCCTATACAGAAAGACATTGAAGGTACTCTGTGTGTGTCTGTAATAAACTCCTTTGTGAAAACAGTGTACAAGTCAACATGCCATGTTCTATTTCCCAGAAAACAATGTGAGTTTTGGTTTTCCCTTTGAACATCTTGATTTCTTTTTCTATTAAAACAATTGCTCAAATCCCTACAATAAAATCTCAGGATAGTTTAAAACATCAAGTCACAAACACACAGTAGGAGTCACCTTTTCAGAATCTAGATAACAAAATCATTATACCCTTGTTTATATTTTAATTACTTAAGACCTTTGTGATATTATCCTTATCTAACACTCCCTGGTGGTTTTTCACTTATTTTTATTCCTTTCAGTGCCTGTTTCATGCCTGATATATCCCTACACTATATAACTGGAACTTCTGAGTTCTTCCTTCCTTAATAATTCATTCCTTTCAGCAACCCTGACCACTTTCTTGTCTTCAGCTTTCATCCTACTGTTTATCTGGATCATTTCAGCCAACATGGATGAAGGAACAGAGTGTACTCTCAGCAAATTTACTGGTGATACAAAACTGGGAAGAGTGACTGACACCCCAGAAGGCTGTGCTGCCATTTAGCATGACCTGGACAGACTGGAGAGTTGGGCAGAGATGAACCTCACTAAGTTCAACAAAGGAGGTTCACCTGCTGGAAAGCAGCTCTGTGGAGGACCTAGGAGTGCTGGTGGACCACAAGTTTGATGGCAGCCAACTACTCTGCAGTACATTAAGAACAGAGTGGCCAGCAGGTCAAGGGAGGCTCTCCACTCCCTCTACTCTGCCCTGGTGAGGCCAAATCTGGAGTATTTTGTCCAGTTCTGGGGTGGAGGAGTCCAACAGAGTGCCACAAAGCATGATTAGGGAACTGGAACATCTCTCTTACAAGGAGATGCTGAGAGACCTAGAGGCTCTTAGCCTGAAAAAGAGAAGACTGAGAGGGGACCTTATCAATACATACAAATATCTAAAGGATGTGGGTCAGGAGGTTTAGGGCTGTTCTCTCTTCAGTGGTGGCCAGTGATAGGACAAGGAAAAAGAGGTACAAACTAGTTCACATGAGGTTTCATTTGAACTTAAGGAGGAACATCTTTCCTGTGAGGGTGCTCGAGCACTGGAACAGGGTGCCCAGAGAGGCTGCCTCCTTAAATCATCTGCAATGGCAGAAATATTATAGAATACTTCTGTAGAATCTCAGTATGATTCAAATCCCAATGAGCCTGCAAAAAGAAACAACTCTAGACTCTGGGAAATAAGTGAGCCACTCTCTAAAATATTTGAGGATTGCTATATCCTAGTCATGAAGGAGAAGTATTGTACACAGTAGTACACAAATGGGAGCTAAAGCTTGTCTGCTCTTTCTCCAGCACTCAACAGCACTGTGAGAAACAATATGAGTTAACAGCTGCTCAGCTCTGAAATAGATTAGAAAATGAGCATGAAAGCTATTAACCAGATCCAGAAAGTCAGAAACTCACACTGTTTATTGAAAGCTCACAGATATCAGTGATGGTAGATCAGAAAAAAACCCTCTCCTACCTCTCCCCTCCTTCTTCCTATCTTTCCCAACAAAAAGCAAATACATCAAGATGGGGGAAATTCTTCTAAATGATGCATTTCTACAATCAGCAGTCATGTTGGACTCTTGTACCATGAGGGGCTGAAATACGCCTACGAGTAAGTGACATACTGTGTCATAAGTGGTATACCTTCACAGCTCCCCTGAGGCCTGCCCAAACCACTCATCTGGAACTCTGCTTATGGTCAGAAACTCTGGCACAGAATTTCATGAAGTAGAATTTACTGCTCCACAGGGCTCTCTGCATACAACTACTCTACAGCCTGTTAATTAATTAGGAATTCTGACTTCCTTTACTGTAATGACCCTGATGACTACTAAGTATCTTGGAGATACCCTAGTGATAAATGATGAGAGCAAGGGTCTGAAACAAACTACAGAGAGATCCCAGCCAGAGTTCAGTGATCAATCTTGCAGGTGTCACATAGTATGTGACCCTTGCAAATACACCACCACCTCCAAACTCTGAGCCCCTCTGCAGGTGCTCATGTGACCATTTTTGACAGACAAAAAAATAATAAATAAGTCAACTGATCTATAGATCACAGAATCAGAGAAAACATCTCTGTAGAAAACATCTGGGTCTTTGAAGATAAAAATGACAGTGGAATCATAGAATCAACAAGGTTGGAAGAGACCTCAAGGATCACCGAGTCCAACCTGTCACCCAAGACCTCATGACTACTAAACCATGGCACCAAGTGCCATGTCCAATCTCCTCTAGAACACCTCCAGGGATGGGGACTCTGCCACCTCCCTGGGCAGCACATTCCAATGGCTAACAACTCTCTCTGTGAAGAACTTTCTCCTCACCTCCAGCCTAAACTTCCCCTGGCACAGCTTGAGACTGTGTCCTCTTGTTCTGGTGCTGGTTGCCTGGGAGAAGAGACCAACCTCTTCCTGGCTACAACCTCCCTTCAGGTAGTTGTAGACAGCAATAAGGTCACCCCTGAGCCTCCTCTTCTCCAGGCTAAACAATCCCAGCTCCCTCAGCCACTCCTCATAGGGCTTGTGCTCGAGGCCTCTCACCACCCTCATTGCCTGTCTCTGGACACATTCAAGTGTCTCGATGTCCTTCTTAAATTGAGAGGCCCAGAACTGGACACATTACTCAAGGTGTGGCCTGAGCAGTACTGAGTACAGGGGCACAATGACTTCCCTGCTCCTGCTGGCCACACTATTCTTGATGCAGGCCAGGATGCCACTGGCCTTCTTGGCCACCTGAGCACACTGCTGTCTCATGTTCAACTGGCTCTCAATCAGTACCCCCAGGTCCCTCTCTGTTTGGCAGCTCTCCAGCCACTCTGACCCCAGCCTGTAGCTCTGCATGGGGTTGTTGTGACCAAAGTGCAGCACCCGGCACTTGGACTTGTTGAATGACATCCCATTGGACTCTGCCCATCTGTCCAGCCTGTCAAGGTCCCTCTGGAGAGCCCTTCAACCCTCTAACAGATCAACATCTGCTCCCAACTTGGTGTCATCTGCAAACCCCCTTATCCAGATCATCAATGAAGATATTGAACACGATGGGGCCCAACACTGATCCCTGGGCTCAGCCCTCCAGCCAGTTCCTAACCCAGCACAGAGTGCTGCTGTCCAAGCCATGAGCTGACAGCTTGGCCAGCAGTTTGCTGTGGGGAACGGTGTCAAAGGCCTTGCTGAAGTCCAGGTAGACCATATCCACAGCCTTCCCCACATCCACCAGGCGGGTCACCTGATCATAGAAGGAGATCAGGTTGGTCAGACAGGACCTGCCCTTCCTAAATCCATGTTGGCTCGACCTGAGCACTTGGCCATCCTTTAGGTGCACAGTGATTGCCCCCAAGATGATCTGCTCCATAATTTTCCTTGGCACTGAGGTCAGGCTGACAGGCCTGAAGTTTCCAGGTTCCTCCATCCAGCCCTTCTTGTGGGTGGAAGACACTATCCATGTTCTGGGAGCAGTACTTCTCATACTCTGGGGCTCCACAGGTCTCTTTCATATGGAAAATCATCTGGACAGGAAAGGTGATCCACTGCAAGTTGCACAGTGCAGCACTTATCCAGGTCAAGCACAACTCCCTCATGCATGACTTCCCACTGTTAGTGGGTTTCTTTGGGTAAAAAACTACACAGCACATGCAAAATCCACCATAATCAGCATGTGTCTACTTCACAGCTGAAGCTGAGGTTCAAAGAACTTCACTGTCCAAGCACATGATGTTCTTTCACTGTTAGTCTCCATGATCACCATCTCCTGCTGTCTCAAGACATCACATCAAGAGTCTCACCTCTGCTTAGCTGTCCCCAATTTACTACACTAAAACCAAAACAAACCTCAGAACCCAAAGTTTCTCAAGGTTGAAAAATACTGCATGATAAATTACCCATTAATAGTCTAAAACTCTATTTCCAGGGAGCCTGTTTAAAGGAAAATTCCTGACTTTCTAAGGCTAAAGCAGAGGTGTCATAACTCTGAAACAGAGCAATGAAAGAAGTACTGTCTCCAGGTGCAGCAGGAGCTGTACCTCATTTCATCTGCTGGGCAGACTGGTTAAAATCTTTGGTTGAAATCCAAAACCTTCTGGCAGCTAGCATCCTGTATTAAAATTTATAAACCACAAAAGGCCTTTTCTTACAAAAAAAAAGTTAATTCAGGATGGATAGGCTGAAAAGACTTGAAAGGGACAGTCATCAGAAGTGGTTATATGGAAAATTGGATGTAAGTAACACCTTTCACACCATCAGAACATTCTAAAAATACAGTTAATGCAATTTCAGAGGGAAAGGGAAACTCTATTGATTAAAAGATCTTTAAAAGAGCTATGGAGAGAAGAGCCCTGAAGCTTCCTGGTGAGTTGGGAGGTCAAAGTTTTACAAAGGATGTATTATTCCCTCCTGAAGAAACATACTGATAGCTCAGCTTCCTTCAAGCTGCAGAATCCAACGTCATGAGATTTAACACATCCAAGTGCTGGGTTCTGCACATCGGCCACAACAACCCCATGCAGTGCTACAGACTGGGGTCAGAGTGGCTGGAGAGCAGCCAGGCAGAGAGGGACCTGGGGGTACTGGTTGATGGTAGCCTGAACACGAGCCTGCAGTGTGTCCATGCAGCCAAGAAGGCCAATGGCATCCTGGCCAGTATCAGAAAGAGTGTGGCCAGCAGGAGCAGGGAGGTCATTCTGCCCCTGTACACTGCACTGGTTAGGCCACACCTGTGTCCAGTTCTAGGCCCCTCAGTTTAGGAAACATGTTGAGCTGCTGGAACGAGTCCAGAGAAGGGCAACAAAGTTGGTGAGGGGCTTGGAGCACAAGCCCTATCAGAAGAGGCTGAGGGAGCTGAGGGAGCTGGAAGAAGAGGAGGTTCAGGGGAGACCTTATTGCTCTCTACAACTACCTGAAGGGAGGTTGTAGCCAGGTGGGGGTTGGTCTCTTCTCCCAGGCAATCAGCACCAGAACAAGAGGACACAGTCTCAAGCTGCACCAGGGGAGGTTTAGACTGGATGTTTGGAAGAAATTCTTCGTAGAGAGAGTGATTGCCCATTGGAATGGGCTGCCCGGGGAGGTGGTGGAGTCACCATCATTGGAAGTGTTCAGGAGGAGGCTTGATAGGGTGCTTGGTGCCATGGGTTAGTTGATTAGGTGGTGTTGGATGATAGGTTGGATGCGATGATCTCAAAGGTCTCTTCCAACCTGGTCTGGTCTATTCTATGTTATGCTATGCTATGCTATGCTATGCTATGCTATGCTATGCTATGCTATGCTATGCTATGCTATGCTATGCTATGCTGTGCTATGCTATGCTACACTATGCTATTCTATTCTAAAACTTGCCTACTGTTCAGCCTATGATATCAGATCCCTGGTTAGAAATAGTGGGCACACTCAACAGACATATCAACATAAAGAACAGTGAAAGCCGATGTGTGCCTCCGGCTGTCACTCTGTGATCAGCTAGCTTTATTAAACTGACCTTTACAAAGCGAAAGCACTGCTCTTTGGATTCACTATGAGTTAACAACACCCAGGACAGAAAAAGTCCCAGTCTGGCAACAACAGGAATGTAGAGCTCTTCTGCTGGATTAATGCTGATTCATTTTCAGTTGGTGGTTTGTTCCCAGCTGCCTTCTACTGTGAGACCAGCTATGGGAGTGCAGAACTGGGAAGGAGGGCTTGGGGAGTTTTTGCTTGTTTGTTAGTTTTGTTTGTCTTGGGTTGTGTTTGTTGGTTTCATTTGTCTTGGGTTTTGTTTGTTAGGGTTTTTTTGTGTGGTTTGTTTTTTTTCCTAAAAAATCCCAGCAGACACCCTCCACAACTATTAGTCCATTTCTGCAGAAATCAAGAATTTATTTTATCCTGCTCTACTGCTAAGGTACTGCACCAGGCACAGGAATCCACTCATTCTGTAGGTCAGCCAGGGCACTTGTTATTCATGCAAACAGGTTCTGCTAAAGCAAACACTTTTTTTACCAGTATGACTGCAACCAGAGTTGGAATTAAACAGACTTGAACTAAGTAAATCAGCACAAAATGCTGCATGCAGGAAATACATTCACCCATCTCTTTCTCTTCTAGAAAGGCTAGTGTCAAAAAAAGTGGAATAAATGGCACATTCATATTCAGCATGGAGGTCAGAATGCAGGACTGTGTAGAAGCACCATGAGTTGCATATGCTGGAAACCAGTGTTTTTAGGCAATGGGCAATTTGAGCTGCTTTTGTTTGTGCATTTGGGTAATTCTGGTGGATATTTCTTATTTTATACAGATTGGGACTCATGCCTGGCAAGATTTTATAGTATACATTTGTGCTTGAGGGATGATGAAGAATTCAAAGGAAGGGTGTCACATAAAATTTAACTTCTGAGCTGTATTGAAAAGCCCTAAAATCCAGGAAGTATTACAAATTTTCTCCTTTTTGATCTGTTTGCATTATACCAATATTACAGAGCCTACTCTGCTAAATTTAATAGGATAGAATGAATGGATATGGCATAAATACAAGTCACAGAAATCTTGCTTTCTGTCTTCCTACCCTGCCCAGGGATAATTGCTGACAATTGCCTGACTTTGCTAACAGAATAAAACCAAATAAGAAAATAACTCAGACCTCACTAACTATTGAGGCTCTTAGGCCAGAGATTCCATAGAGTCTTTTCATAGCTATGTGCAAGCTGCATGGAGTCTGCTTTCCTGGAGGCCATGGAGTTAAGGGAGGACTTTCATTGCATTAATTAACCTTGCAGATGCTTCTCTCACTTTCAAGAGCCTGCAGAGGCACTGGCAGACATATCCTTGCACACTCACATCTCTCCTGCTTTCATTTCTCTCTGTGACACCCTTCAGGCAGCCTAGAACCAGTAAAGAACCTGTTTAAATGGAGTGGAGTGAGTAACACATAGAAAGGTGCACACAAGGGGAAGAAAAATGCTCAGAGAACTTGTCAGCAGGCTCCTGTTTACCATCCAGGGAGGTCCCAAACAAAATACTATGTTATCTGATGTTAGACAGTCCATAGGAACTGAAGGAGAAACCCTGAAGCTGCACTTTTACAGATTTTCAACTTCTCAGTGCTTTTCTTGGGAAGCAGTGTCCCTTAAGGCAGGCCAGAAGTCAAATAACAGCTGCATCCTTCCTAAAGAAGATGAGCTAAGTTTTTATTTCCTAGAAACTGCTTCCAGAGGCCAGAATGGGCATCTGGTGAGCACAATGACCCAAAAGACACACAGCTGGATTACAGCACCTATAACTGAAACACTATTTCCCTACTTTAATGCCCAGACTACATAAAATCATGTAAGATTTTAAATGTTTGGCCTTATGGCCAGTTGGCTAACCAGAAAGAGTGCTTCCTTTGGCCAGCTGTTCCCAGAGATTTCTTTTCATTGAAATTTTATCAATAAGTAATGAAAGGTAAGTCTTCAGTTTTAATAAACAGTAAAGTACACCAGGGCTACAGAAGTTGTACTTAGCACTGCTGAGGCCATACCTTGAGTACTGTGTTCAGTTTCGGGCACCACAGTACAAGAGAGATGTCAAGGTGCTGGAGTGAGTGCAGAGGAAGGCAACAAAGCTGGTGAAGGGCCTGGAGAATAAATCTTGTGAAGAGCAACTGAAAGAGCTGGAGCTTTTTAGTCAGGAAAATAGGCAGCTGAGGGTAGACCTCATTGCTCTCTACAACTGCCTGAAAGGACATTGTGGAGAGGCTGGTGCTAGCCTCTTCTCACAGATAATTAGTGACAGAACAAGAGGGAATGGCCTCAAACTGTGACTGGGGAGGTTTAGATGGGACACTAGGAATTATTTATTTTTTTTCACAGAAAGAATGATCAGACATTGGACTAGAGGTGGTTGAGTCACCAATCCTAGACATGTTTAAAGGTTGTTTTGATGTGGTGCTTGGGGATATGGTTTAGGGGTGAATCTTGTAGAGCAGGGTTATTGGTTGGACTTGGTGATCCCAAGGGTCTTTTCCAACCTGAACATTTCTGTGATTCTGTGAAATAAAAGAGAGTCTGGCATTACCAATTCATAATATTCCACTGCAGAAACAATATATTTCAGCCTGTAATTGCTGATAAATTGCTTCTGTTTGATTTTTGTCTGTTTTCACCTTTTAGGAAAAAATGTGTTACTAGTGCTGCACTGCCTGCGGAGAAGCCCCACCTCCCTACCATGGTCATCGTATCACTTACATAATTGCAATCCTTCCTATTAACCCTCTGATTTCATGCAACTACCACAGCTTTCTCCTTTTTTTTTTTTGTTCCTTCCAGAAAGTGTGAGGTGGTCTTTCATTAGATTTTTGTAGAACTCCAGTTGTCAGTATGAGAACTGGAGAAAAATCCAGGGGTGGTCACTCAGTCTTTATCTCTGGCCTTGGAAGATGGCCAAGGACAAACTGTGGGTGAAATAGCTAGCAGGTTCCAGCAATGCAAATGGAGTCTTTCTTCCTCTGTACAGGCCTGCTTCAGCTGTGAAGGAACTGGCCTGGAAGGTGAAGCGAATCCAAGAGAACCTGTCCTATTCCCCACCTCTATGGTTCCATGTTGCAGCCATAAGGGCGGGTGCTTCCCCATCCAAGGGAGAGAATCTGGGAGGTACACACCATGGCATACCCTGTGGTTCTACTTACATGACCACTGGAGGGTATGAGGAATTGGGTTGGAAAACCCACTTCAGACCTAGCCGCACAAGTCTGTGAATTACAAGGAAATTCTCCCCAGAAGAACGCTGTTCCGGTTTCCAGTGGAAAATCCCCCAAAAAGAGCAGACAAACTGATACCAATTCTGATCTTCCTGAAGGGATTTCCAAAGCATCTTCACAGGATGCAAGTGATTCCAGTCACAATTAGAGGGGCCCAGCCTCCAACCAGATGGAGGAGAGGAAAAATTTGGCTTATTTGACTGTATGGATTCATTGGCTTGGCAAGCTGAACCCACAAGAGTATAAAGCTTTAGTAAATACAGGCGCCCAGTGTAACCTGATGCCATCAAACTATGAGGCGTGGAACCCATCTGTATTTCTGGTGTGACAGGGGGATCCCAACAGCTGGATGTGTTGGAAGCTGAGCACCAGAATGCAGGCCACAGATTGCTTTCACTCAGAGAGGTGGAAGGAGTCACTGGATTCAACTGTCCCAGGGGTGGAAACACACCCCCACCATTTGGACTCCTCATAGACTGATGCAGACTGTACAGGAACAGGATGAAGCTTCAGAGCATCTGCAGTAAGTCATCCATTTTGTAGAGGAAGGCAATCTCATTTTGAGTGAGAATGGACAGTGAATGATGTGTGATGCATCTTGTATGAGGCTAATTGCTGCTGGGCATGATGCATATCATATACAATAAGGGGTGGATAATGCAATGGGCTAATTTGAATCAGCTGTTGACATTCAATACCATGATGCCATCATGCCAGCTTTAAAAAGAAAGTGTTGGCTGGATCAAACTATCATGGGGCTTGAAGTTCAGATTGTAACATGCAAAGCTTCCTGTTCTGGTTGCTGCTTCTGGTTTCCAGGTTTAGGGTGTTGGCTGCTTCTGCTGTGCTGGCTGCTGCATGTTTGCAGTAGGGAAGTTGAGGAAACAACAGTTTTATCCCTGGCTTCTGTTGCTGCTTCTAGTTTTGCTAATGTAACTGTACAGAATATCTATCTTGACCCAAAGGTTTTCTTGTGTTACTTTCCCTCCCATCTGCTGGCGGAGAAGGGGACTTATGAGAACAGACTGTGTTAACCCAGGACAGTTGTCACCTGCTCCACATGAATATTCAGACAGTGCACACCTGCAGGCTACTCCCACAGAGGCTTTAAGCCTTTGCTAAACCCATGCTGCAGGACTCAGTGTTACTTTATGACCAGAATTTTAAGCTAAAGACACTAGAACTGAAGTACAATGCATTTAGGAAGGAACCTCCACACAGGTGTCCAGAACATGTCAAGGCAATCTGTGCTGAGAGTGGGCACGTTTCAGTGTACTTCACCATGTGATATCAGGATGTGCATCCAGAAGTCTTTTAGGCTTCTCTGTGGGGAAAAGTTTTGCCTGCTGTTCAAACTTGTGAATTTCTGAAACACCTGCTGAATGTTCAGGTGGAAGTAATTGCTCTGCTATGTTATAGGAGCTGGAACCCTTCAGAAGCTGAAGAGCAGTCGTTCTCTGAACAGCTCATGCAGGACACCAGGTCCCAGGCCTGGATTTTGAGTAAGTGAAAAAGGTGGTCAGAGCAAGTACTGCCCTTGGGAGAGCATCAGTGCTCTCCTAGAAACCTGTCCAGCAAAAAATGAAGGCAGTTGAAGAGTTTGTACCCTTACCTTTCCCATTTGTCTCATGCAATTTGCTCAGTCAGTGACTGGATTTCTTACCCTGTCTAAGAATACAAAAGGGAGTGACAATGGTCTGCTTGCACCTGTAATCTCCCTGGGTTATATGCAATATAACAAAACTAACATTCCCTAGAAGCCAGATCCTTTGCATTTTTTCATTGTGTTTTCAGGCTAAATTGTTACCTATTCTCCATAATTTTAAAAGTAAGCATGACATTGCTTAGAATAAGTTTGTTGTATTTATTTTAATGAAAGATCAGATTTGGATTCCTCAGTGTCTAGTGACTCTGCCTGTGGGACAGGGAAACATGAGAAGAGCAGTCTTGTTATGAAACAAACTCTCCTCTTACCTCAGAGGCTCTCTCCTCTCTTTCCCTGACCTATCCTTATCTGCTCACTTCTTCTATTTACAGAACTCCATTAATGTTACTTGTTCTAATTTGATCACAAGATTTTCAGTTCCATACCAAAACTGCCTGGCTGATTTCCATGGCCTCTGCCCTGTGGAAGGGCAGAGCAGAGGTTCGAAGTGGTCCCTTCTCACTTCACACATCTAGTAGAAGCTTATCTTACAGGTCTTTATTTCTTTCAAGCCTTTACTTCTTTTAAACTCCGCAATGCCTTAGGGATCACAGATTGTCACACCCTTTTTCCTGCTTGAAGGAAAAACATAAGTAGATAAAACTCTGGTGATAGTCCTGTCTAGATTTCCTCTGCTTCTCACTCTGCCTACACATCACAAATGAGCGTTGCAGAAGGGATTATTCCCCTGAAAACATTCTTTGGAAAGGCAGTTTTCACTAGCTGGAAGAGCTCTTGGGAAAGGTAGGGCAATTTCACACAGAAGTCTCACTTGGCAGTGAGGCCATGATGTTCAGTTTGTTGTAAGGGTGCTCAGCTCTTCACTTCCTCTCTTTCTTCATTTTTTAAAAGAAATATGCTGTTTCTAACTAATGCTTTTACTTTAACATCAGTACTTACTGAAAAGGCATGCATACAACTGTAAGAACTATCATGGCTCTAGAAAACCATGACTGCTGTGACAAAATGAAAGAGGAGTGAGCAACTGCCATTTCTACCAGTGCAAGAGGATGGAGACACTCAACACAAGTATTGCACATCAGTTTCAAGTGAGAAACAACAGATTCTCACAATAATTACCTGTTGTGAAGCTTACTGCCACAGAATATTGTGGGAGTAATGGGATAAATGGAGAGATAGAAAGGCACTGGACAATATGACAAAGAATAGCATCATTAGTGGCAATAGTGAAAATGTAACCTCTGGCCATGGGCTGCTGGCTATCTTAAGCTAAAAGGGTCTCACCAGGAAAGAATTTTACCTCATGATCCCAAATTTTATATACTGCTACTAGCTACCTGCATCTGGGATGCTGGCTGACCTCTAAGTCCAGGATATTCACATGAAAACCCCTTAATCATTGTAATTTTCTGCTGCTAGAACATAGGGGAAATGGTAATTACTTCTAGGTCTGCCCTGCCTAACAGTGTGGAACATTTCAAGCTCTTTGGGTTCTTTCCCATCCTGCATTCACCTAGAAACATTTGGAAGCCTTTTTGTGACCTCACTCACCTCTTTGCTGGCATGATTCAGTTTCATGAATGCCACCTTGGGGTTTTTTAACCTACATTTTTCATCTGATGCTTATTCCCTAAGGAATATATATCATCCAGCGTGAGAATTAAAAATAGTTGTTACTGGAGCTAACGAAAGAAACAAAACACTGGAATGCTTTGGAAAATGATGGCTCATGAAAACAGAAGACTTTGATGGACACATGAGGATGTGCTACTTCCAAATAAAGCAATGCTTGAAACCCTACTGGAATGAAGCATGTCTACTTTTCATTTCAGTGCAGTTTGGCTTATTGCATCCCCTCTTCAGGGGTAAAACACTATTATAATGAAACTGAAAACCATGCAAAATAAGACAGATTATAAATCTATATAAATCTCTACAAACTAATTTCAACCAGTTGCTTAGTCAAAGGCTTTGTCACCTTCCAGCAGCCTCCTGACTGAAATGAATATACTTATTGTGAAACAGAAGCAATTAAATTTGACATTAAAAGATTATTTCACCTGAAGTTGGGGGTAGCTATTTTCGAGTTTTAAATGCTAGTTTGTGTTGAAGACAGCATGGAGAGTCAAGGTGGAGCACTGAGCTCTGACAAGAGATGTAACTGTTGGGATCTGCATATATTTGGTTTAGTATCTCCTCTTTCTTTGCTACTTTTATCCCTGTACTACTACTTCTTGCAACTGTCCTTAAAAGATATGGCTTCTTAACATTATGCTTCATCTACAGTATACACAGAGTACACCAAATCCTTTAATTCTTCAGTTTTGCTGTACTAGCTGTTTCAAATTTACTCTGTGGTAAACAAGCTACAATGGGGAACATCACCATATATCAAGTAGCTGTGATCAGGCAGATCAGGTACCAGTAATTTTCCTAATGGAGATCCAGTATCAGAGACTAAGCATGAAGGATCAGATATCTGTATTGCCACCATCCAGAATCAAGTGTCATGGATGAGAGCTGTAACTGCAAGGAATGAAGTCTCATGTGTGGTAAAACAGGGAGCAGATACTGCCCTGGACCTCTGTGGGGGAGCTGTGTTCCCACAACTACACTACTGGGCGTGAAAGATTAACAGCAAAGACAAAGCTGGATAAATGATTGTTCTCTTAGGAAAGCCAATGCCTCTTTGCCAAGCATTGATTTGGTCACGCAGGTGTGGGCCTGGGTAAGCAGCACCTGCAATACTCTGTATGCAGTTAATGATTTTAGACACTGCTAGTCATGAATTTGACCTGCTGCTCAGTATCTAAATACTTAGAGGTGTTTTAAGGAACACACCCCAAATGCATGCTTTGACAAGGGAACATCCCAAACTTAGTTTGTTTTAAGACCTAGTTTGTTTTTAAAATACTCAACAAAATAATCCAAAATAACAAAATACAAAGGAGAAAGAGGCAGGCAGATTGGAAGGAAAATAAATAAAACAGTAATTCCAGCTCTTCCACTCTTCCCTCTTTTCCCACCTTACCTCCCCAGTCTATAGGTAGACATAATAATTTAAAACATGTAACCCTGCAAATGTCTTTAAAGTGGTGAGTGTTTCAGTGGCTTGCATCCCAGTCTGCCTTCATCCAAGGTGGGACAGATGGGAGTCTCTAAAGAATACATCAGAAGTGTACAGCGATACTGCTCAGTCATGTCCCACTCAGTGATTTTCTAGAGCCACAAATCTGCCCCACTTCATCTTGAGCTGCAAAATAAGGTTGGTGGAGGCAAGCAGTCCACCACCACACAGAGTCCCAGACCTTTAGATTTTAGGACATGCTGAGAAGTTTACATTTAAGTTATTCTAATTAGCCTACATTTGATTCTAAAGATTCTCAAGAATCCCCTAGAAAACATCTCATTGTCAAGATGCCTACCACTGCTGTACCACAAAAGGAAACATCACTGTCCTCCAGAAGCACTCCTGGGAACTACTGATGCAAGAAGATTCATGGACAACATCCAAAAGCATGATATGAACCTATGACACATTGTGATAGTGCTTGGTATTAAGTCCTTGATACATGAGCCATCTGTAAATCCCATCTATTATTAGCAGGGATAAAGGAGTATGTCTGGAGCCATTTAAGGAGCAGAAACAATTGCAGAGAGGTGGATTTGTTATAGTTAACATTCATACCACTGAACACCATGTTTAGAAAACCTCCTAAGCCCACAAGACTTGTCACCATCTGAAGGTACTTCAGGTCCTAGCTAGCTTTGATTTAAATGTCTAATAAGCCAGAACAGAGGAGCCAGCTATAGCTGTTGCACCATTACTTTTCATGTCACAAGTCAAAACCTTTGTCACTGCAACACCTGCTGCACTGCTGACAACTAGAGTCTTCTCATTTTTCAAGCTGCTCTCACACCATCTCCATCTCTTCAGAGGTCCACAGCCTCTCAAAGAGGCATGAAACCTGATGTCTGTGTTCCACTGGCCAGAGATTATGGGTGAAACCTTACAGGGTAGGTGGTACATACCTGTCACTGCAGAACCAGCCAGGGCTACAGCTATCTCCAGTTCTTTACCTCAACTCCAGTGTGAGCCCTGAGTTTTGGCAGCTAGGAAAACCAAATTAATGATCTCTTCTTATACCTGTTTATTCCACAGCTATTAGAAATATGCAGTCGTTTCCAGGCATTTGCAGGGTTCACAAGGAGCAGGTTACCAAGAGATTCCCAGGATGTCACCTGGATCCTCACCTGCATGACACCAAGGCTCCCTATCTCTGAAGACTTGAATATTCCCATTTACAAGCATAGTCGTTCCCTTGCATCCCAGAGTAAGGAAGGCAGAATTGTGGTCAAGAAGGACAACTCCTGTACAGAAAGCCTCTCTAAAGGAAATGCAACAGCACCTGGATGATTTCTTTGGACAAAGCCATTCTTTGGGCAAAGCCAGTCCAATCACAGTTTGCAGAACTCTTGCTTTATCTTTCAGTCTCCTACTCTACTGTGGTGCTTAACTACTTACTTTGTTTTCCAGATTTTAGCCCATCAGGGTACTCCATTCTGACACTCTCTCAAATACCATCCCAAAGAAAGTTCATGAGCATTAAGGACCCATTATAACCTGCAGAAAGTGGTTCAGAAAGTCAGCAAGCAGGACTTCTTTTGCAAAATCCAAAAAGTGATCCCTATACCTGACTGTTGTTGTTGGGGTTGGTTTGTTTGTGGGTTTTTTTGTTTCTCTGTGTAGACATTCCCAGGTAAAGACAACCGCCATTATAATGTTGTTGGCAACTCAGAATATGTCCACTCAAATCATGCACAACTGAATTTTACATTCACAGCAGCTGGCTGAAGTCTGATGACTTCTGGTTCCTTGTATGTCTACCACAGGGTACTTGGTGTATGTAGCACAAAAGAATGAAAATCATCTGGGAAAGGCAAGCTATTCCTGTATCATATTAACCCCCAAAAATCTCATAGTCCCCTCCATCAAACCACAAACGACCTGACATCATGACTGCCCTTTGTAGAATCCAGCTCCATTCTCATTCCTGAAGTCAGCACTGTTTTCTATGGGGAAAGGTCAGTAATGCCAAGTAATGGCAGTCAAGAATGCCATTCACTTGTCAGCAACCAGGCTAACCTGTGTTGCCCACAGTATAGAAGTCAGCCTAAGCAAAGACAAGGCTACTTCTGTTAAAATTGCTATGAAGGATTGTAAAGCACAGAGGTATATTCTGCCTTGTAGAACATGGGAATATCTTCCCCAATGCCATATTCCAGCATTACTAATTCCAAAAATCTACTCTGTCTTGGTGGGTGTGTGAGAGACTAAACCTTGTCTCTCTTGGTGTGACTTAACAAAGATGAAATCACCTTTGCTGCTTGCCCAGAAAGTAGCTGACGTGTATGGGTAGTGGCCACTGGAACGATAATGATTGCTCATGAGACTGCAGCTGTCCTGGAAATGGGCAGAGATACTCTCTGGAATATACATACCTAAAAACTGTATAAAAGATCTGAGCAACTAATGGCTTGCAAGAAGGAAAACACAGGAGTAGGAAAACACAGAATGAAAAGACCTGGACAATGCCACTGAGAAGAAAAACAGGAGAGAAGGAAAAGCCCAGGGCAATGCTGCTCTGAAGAAAAATGGAGAGAATACCAGGAGAGAAAAAATGATGAGACATCACCATGAAGCCTGGAAGAAGCAGACCAAGAGAAATACTCTCTCCTTGTCCTAAGTTCCACCTGCTGCAACTCATGGAGCTGAAGAGGCTGCCCAGAGGACATCTCTACATCCAAAGCTGCAGCACCTTTCCTCCACAGACTCAAAGTGTCTTGGGGGGTGAGGGGTATGGTAATATAATTCCTTTCCTCTTTCTCTCGCCCTCTTCTCTCTCACTCTATTCTCTCTCTCTCTCCTTCTGATCTATCCACTTTATTTGTGTAATAAATAGTCTAGCTGTTGATATTTTGACCTCATTTGTGCCTCTAATTTCATAACACAGGAATATTCCAAAGAACTGAATCTCTTTCCCTCTCCAGACCAAGACAGTGGGGTCTGGGCTATGTAGATGACTAAACCATTGCAGAATCAGCCCTTAACACAGAACACTGAAGTCAGATTAACAGAAATGGAAAGAGTCCTCAACAAATAACATGTAAGAGACTGTAAATATATAGGGGAGCCAGAAAGGTTGATGTGGAAGGAGCTGAAAGATACTGTGAGCATTGAGGAGAACTACAGAAAATGAGATTTGAAGGGAGAAAGACCAGAACTGATCTCATGCTGTTATACAAGGAAACACAGAGTCAGCAAAGCTTCATACACTGACAACTATTGTCAACTATTGTCAATCCTAAAAGCAAGAAGATCCTGAGAAGAGGAAGAGCAGCAATAAGATTTTTTTTTCCAAAGGCAACAACAAGACACAAAACATGATAAGTAAATCTGAATGTAATATGCTTTAGAGAACTGAAAATTGCATCACCTAAACCCTCTGAGGAATGACTTCCAGCCAAAATTGGGATATTAGGCGTGTCATTCTTCCAGAAAGGTTTTCACCACTGGAGGTCACTGTAAACTGTAGCTGCTTTCCAGCAGTCAAAGAAAAAAAAAAAAGGCAGAGAAACTGGCAGAATGAGGAATGTTAGACACATATCTGTGTATGTTGTGCATTTTTCAGCCTGCCTCTCTTGATGATCTTGCAGTCATTCTTCCAGAATACCAGCAAGCTAACAACAGGTAAGGTGATGGGGACACAATAGGAGACCTACTACTGCAGCTCATAGAAGTGACAGGATTTTTTTTGTACATTAACATAGGATTATCTGCATTAGGATCTCTGAAAAAAAGACAAAGGTTTGGCAGCAGTTCCTAATAATTATGTGAGCCTGTTAGGTTTGAAGGTTTACATCCTATATAATCCACAGATCGCAGTTCATCTGAATGCAGTTTTCCTCTCTTTTCATTGCACTCAGATGACTATTATGAGGAACAATCACTCAAACAGTTCCTAGCCCACCCCATTGAATCAGATAGCAGTGTGTGCATACTATATATATTACAGATCATAGGATCACAGGATGTTAGGGGTTGGAAGGGACCTCCAAAGATCATCGAGTCCAACCCCCCTGCCAGAGCAGGATTGTCTCCAGAGAAGGAGACTCCACAATCTCTCTGAGAAGCTGTTCCAGTGCTCTGTGACCCTCACAGTGAAGAAGTTCCTCCTCATGTTGAGGTGGAACCTCCTGTGCTGTAGTTTATATCCATTACCCCTTGTCCTATCACACAGTGCAACTGAGAAGAGCCTGTCCCCTCCCTCTTGACACTCAGTCCTCAGATATTTATAAACATTCATTAAATCCCCTCTCAGTCGTCTCCAGACTGAAAAGCCCCAGGGCTCTCAGCCTCTCCTCATAGGGCATGTGTTCCAGTCCCTTAATTATCCTGGTAGCTCTCTGTTGGACTCTCTCCAGCAGGTCCTTGTCCCTCTTGAACTGGAGAGCCCAAAACTGGATGCAATATTCCAGAAGAGGTCTCACCAGGGCAGAGTAGAGGGGGAGAAGAACCTCCCTCAATCTGGTGGACACAATCCTCTTAATGCACACCAGGACACAATTGGCCTTCTTGGTGACAAGGGCATATCGCTGACCCATGGATAACTTGTTATCCACTAGGACTCCCAGGTCCTGCTCAGACAGTAATGGGATGCTAGTTCACATTCCTGTCTCCTATGCTGCAGGAGTCCTAGGGGTATGAGCATCAGCGGATGTTCACAGAACAGAGATACTCGGTCACTGTCAGGGAACTGACAGTAACTTCATTGCTTTGTTGTGTCATTCTCCTTTTGTTTTTATTTGCATATGGAATATGACCTCATTGAAAGAGTAATTGTCTTTTTACTGAATGTATGCTCAGACAACCTCATTGTGAATAAATACATAACACCACATAACTGCAATTAACAAAGCGTTTCAGCATACGCTTAACTTCAAACATGTGAACTGACTCGCTGCAAACAATGTGCAATCCAAGACCACCCACATGGTGAAGTATCTCCAGTCACATTCTTTATCATGTCATTTTAGCTCACTGGAAGGTAGAAAATCTCAACTTTCCACTGGGACAAACAGTACTTGCTTCTCCAGAGAGTTATGCTTTAGTTTCATCTTTGGAATACAGTGCAGTACCACAAGGACTGAGCTGAGGATCAAAAACCCAGAACAGATGTTCAACAATGGATAAACAGATGCTCCAAAGAAATCATCTGGGGTTGTTTGTTTTACCTAGAAAATGTTTATTTGTCATAAACCTCAGTTGCATTTCACACTCAGATTAATTCCTATTCCAAATTCATGCTGATAAGTCTTGTATGTAACATTCCAGACAGGCACTTCTCTTCTTCTTGACCACCCTTGAACTGATGGGTCCCTATAAATTATTATTTCCAAGGTAAAACACAAAATGTAGTTTCTAAGGTCAAATATAAGTGTAAGATAATGTGGGGTTTTTTCACTTTGATGAGTCTAATTTTTAATTTGGTGTTTGTTGCATACATTAAGAGTACAATTCCAGATGCAAGAGATCCTGGGAACTATGAGAAACTTGGCAGATCTGGAAGTAGAGCTTAAATCATTATTGCCAACCCATATTTTTTCATTCAGCAGATTTTGGAACCCAGAGATAGCTGAGAGGCCAATTTTCTCTACCACAGTTACATGATGCTGAAATGGAGCTGACTGAAGAATTTGTGGGGAAAAATACCTCCCACATACTTGGCAAATGCTAGCTAATGACATAAAGGCTTTCATGCAACGTGTCAGAGAATACAACTCCAGATGTCAGAAACAGGTGTGATGAGGAAGACAGTTCTTTCAATGCAAGCAGATCATGCTGTGGTAGCAGTATGCCTCACACCCTGGCCTGCAAGTCAGAACACCCTGTTTCTGCCAGAGATCTGCTGAGTGACCTTGGGTGCCTCTTTTCATCCCTCTGCTTCCCTGGTCCTTACACTCCTGTCTACATAGACTGCCAGGTCTCTGATGTGACAACTGTAACTCACAGTGTCCATAAACAACCTCTAATGCAGTGAAACTTTGTATTGTCTGAGCATATAAGGAGGAAACCTCATGCTGAGCTGACCTCCTGAAACATCTAACCATGAATGAAACTACTGCTAAAGAAGCTGGGGAACCCGGTATAGCCCAGGCATGAGCCAGGAATGGTACACAAAAGCATCATTCAAACTTTCTGTACAAGTCCCACACAAGCTCTCACAAACACTTCCAATCAATCCTCTCACAATTGATGGCGGCAAGGAAATACTACACAGAGATTCTTTAAGAACATGATTTAAAAGATAATAAATCTGTTTGACTTGTTAGGAGTTGCAAACATGACTTCCTAGATAAAGCTTTTCATGTTTGTTCTCTAGAGTAGCTGCTTGATAAGTGTAAACAACTTTGATAGGTGACTTGCACTTCAATTTACAACTTGTATTTGCTGCACAACATTACAAATCTTTTTTAATACAGATATTATTATGCAGAATTGTGTGTACAAGGTGGTCTCTTTACATAAGACACCTGGTAATTAACATGACAGGAGAGGCAGTAGTTGTATGTAGATCAGGAAGACAAAGAGAAAATACCTTCAGAAACCTAAGCAATTTCAAATATTTGGATAAATCCTTACCTTTGCATGTATCCCTGTTTGAACAGAGTTATTCTACAACTAAAAGTGAAGCGTGTGCACAATAGAGTTTAAAGATACAGATCTTCCAGTATCTGAAGGGGGCCTACAGGAAGGCTGGGGAGGGACTTCTCAGGGTATCAGGTAGTGATAGGACTAGGGGGAATGGAGTGCAGCTGGAGGTGGGGAGATTCAGACTGGATGTGAGGAGGAAGTTCTTCACCATGAGAGTGGTGAAGCCCTGGAATGGGTTGTCCAGGGAGGTGGTTGAGGACCCATCCCTGGAGGTATCACGGTATCACAGTATCACCAAGGGTGGAAGAGACCTCAAGGATCATCGAGTCCAACCTGTCACCACAGTCCAACCTGTCACCACACAGTTGTTTAACACAGGCTGTTTAACACAGTTGTTTAACACCACACAGGTGTTTAAGACCAGGCTGGATGAGGCTGTGGCCAGCCTGATCTAGTGTGGGGTGTCCCTGCCCATGGCAGGGGGGTTGGAACTAGATGATCCTTGTGGTCCCTTCCAACCCTGATTGATACTATGATCTTGGATGTAGTGCTGGAAAGTTGCAGCAAGGAGACAGATCTGACGGTTAGCAGCTAGAATATTGTCTTAGGTAAGGACAGCTTAGAGGATTAGAAGTGGCTAAAATAAAAATTCCTCTTGATATAGGAACATAAGTAGTTTTAGTCAATTTGTCTGATTCACAGAATCACAGAATGTTAGGGGTTGGAAGGGACCTCACTCCTTTGCCCTAATTTTGATTTTGTTTGCTCTTCCATTTCAGTGGTGTTATATAAACAAACTTATTCTTGAAGGTCTCTTCCAACCTGGTTCATTATTCTATTCTATTATTATTTTTCTGCCTTTCACCTCTTTAGATGCCCTCACCAGCAAGCTGCCTTTCCATTCTGTACATTTCTACTTTTACAGAATGGAATAAGTTTCATAGGAAACCACAGTGCAGCCCTGGTAACATACAAGTTGGAAGAAATATAGCAGATAGGTATAAATGGGGTGTCTAAGAAGCCTCTGGGATGGTCTAAAAGGCTTTAGGCAATTTCTCCAGATTTAGAATACAAACATGGGTCTACCATGAAAGCCAAAGAGAGCAGAAAGCAACAACTCCCTTGGTGAACATGTCCTTTAACATGTGATGATGACATTAAGGGCTGTGGCATCCTCAAAGGTCAACAGAAAATCATCCTGCACCTTGTTGTCTCATTGCCAACAGTTAAGATAAAAGGCAGTAATTTTCTCCTGTCGTCTTCATCTACACTCACTATTCAAGATATGAGGGCAATTAGACAGGCTCATAACTACATAGGGTCATAGCTGAAATTAAATCTATCTGCCCACGTATCTGCTCCAGCACTGTTCAAGCATGGAGTTAAGGAGACATACTGTGCACCAGCATGGCTGTTTAGTTGTGTCTATTACAACAGCATCCTGTGCAAGGTCATAAAGCCCCATTGTCATTTCTCTCAGGAAATTCATTTGTAAATGACAATCAAGCACTCAGTACTTGACTACATGATACTTTTTCAATTACATTTAAGTTACATTTTCAATATTAGTAGTTAAGGGATTTGCTTAACTCAGCAGTGAAAAATAAACTATTTTCAGCAAACACCAGGTATTACGTTGGATTGTCCACCTAAGAGTAAAAAAAGAAGATGCACAGCTCCTCAAAATGCTGATTACATGTGAGATTTCCATTCAAGGTGACAGAAATGTGACCTGTCCTGTGCAAGGTCCCTTGTCTGGAATCCTCACACCGTGTTCAGCACTGAAGAGTCACTTTTACTGCACCGTGACTTCTGCTAAACGTGTCCACTAGACACTGCGCAAGGGTGCCAGAAGAGAAAGGTCACAGGGACAGCCTGGATGTATCTCCCTGCACCTCCGTGTGTGTTACAAATTGGCTTGGCAGACAACCTGTAACAAGACACCTTTGAATGACCATGCCCAAGAGATTTCTTTGCTAAGCCATGTATCTAAGGTCAAAGAAGAGTTTTTAAGGGGAAGCAGACAAGAGCTTACATTTTTAGTCTGAAATAAATGTCTTTGATAACAGCAAAGGCTGTATCAAAACTGATCTGATGTTCATATGTTTTAACA
Source organism: Melanerpes formicivorus (assembly GCF_026170545.1). Taxonomy (NCBI): domain Eukaryota; kingdom Metazoa; phylum Chordata; class Aves; order Piciformes; family Picidae; genus Melanerpes; species Melanerpes formicivorus. The sequence continues at coordinate 621,674 of NW_027142517.1, read as the reverse complement.
GTCACATATTCCAAAGGTTATGACAAGCCTCTCACCATGGTATTCATAGGATCTAAATAAAAACCCAGGAGAATGAACTGGAGGAGGAAGGAGTGAATTGCATGTAAATGAACACCAGAAAAGACAGAACATGCTACAGATCTTTTAAATTTTAGATCCCAGCCCAAATGGTGTGCAGGACCTTTGTAAAGTAATCCACATTGATATAAGGGCTGGGATCCAGTGGGTTGAAGGCTGGGAGGCGTGCCTCCCCTCAGATGTCAGCAGATAGCCCTGTAAACAGGACACCAGACAGAGTCAGTAATTTCATTTCCACGTTACAGACGTCTCTGCATGTTTGTCACTGACTCACAGCATGACCTGAGGAGACTCTTCATCCATCTCTGTCCTTGCTTGTCACAACACATGTAATAATTGCCCAAAGCCTTTTATGACCCACTGAACAGATAAAGGATCACCAAAAGCACAGTTACCTGACACTGATGGTAATATTCTGCTGTAGCATCATATACATAAAAAAAAAAATAAAAATTATTTACTAGAAGTTACTTGCTATAACTCTGAATTTTCTCCTGGAGGAATGAGTGTGTCACGACCAAAGGGTAGCACTATTCCCTCACAAACTTTCATTTTATTCCAGAACTGCATGAGCGAGACCCATCCCCTATCTTTCCTCACTTCAAATATGAACTCTGGTAGATAACACCAGCCTTTCTGACCACACCAACCACATGTCCAAATCTTGACAGGTCTGAGAGATGCAGGACACATCAGCATGCAGAGGAAGGGTTTGCTTGCAGTTAACAACAACACTTCTCTAGAAAGAGGGGGGGAAGTATGAATCGGGAATAGACGTGCCACAAGGTCCTGAGATGACACAGAAATCTTAGTCCTAACCTTCTGTTGCCTCATTTCCTCCCAAAGCTAAGGATTCAGATTATCCAGGAGACCCTGAACAAGCACAGTCAGTCCCTGCCAAGGACACTTGCCCTGCACTTGAAATACCTCAAGAGCCCATACCACCTTTTTATGCACCTTTTATACCAGACACCCTGGGAAACTTATACTTCACAAGGTACCCTTTAACGTGAAAGAACAAACATAATTTACACACAGAGCAATCCACAAGCATGTGTCTGACAGATGTTACCACTCTGGATTTTGAAAGTGGGTTTGTGACATATACCCCAAAAATGGCAAAGAGCTCCAACAGTCACTGGCTTAAGCAAAAATCAGGACAAAATACATTCATGCAGGTAAGGAGTAGGAAGCACGGTAGTATTGGTACTTGGTAGACTTAACACAGGGTAATTTATACATCTGTTTTCTTCTCAGTGCGATAGATATAATTCTATTGCTAGCAAATACCATGTAACACAGTGGCTTTAAGTCTTAAAAAGTGGGAAATAAATTGACAGCAACAAAACAGAAGCAGCGTAAAAGTAGAGGCATAAAAAAAAGTAGCTCTTTTTTCAAGCTCCTCTGTGAGTATGGCAAGAGCCTCAGACTGCACCAGAGACAAAATGCAAACCACCAGCAATAGACTTGGTTGCTTTTATTTGCAAATGTATCTACAGAAACCACTCTTTATAAAGAACCCAGTGCTAGTATGTTTTTTATGTCTGTAATTATCCTCTCAAGACCGCTCTTGTTTGGCTGTCCTGCAAGAAACACAATTCTATACCCTTAGCGGTTTTAGAGACTCAGTGTGACTGAACTTGAAATTCAACAGATGCATATCAGGGACAACATTGTCCTTGTAGAATGGTACTGAACAGCTACTTCTTCATCTACTAGCAAGCTGGCTAAAGAATGGACTTGAAAGATCATTACTTAAAGTGAACACTTAAAAAATATATATCATTCAGTAACTGACACTACCAAATTCATTGACAACATGAATAAAGACATTTCTAACACGGTTACTTTCTGACTGTCCCTGTACTTTTTCCTTTCTTTCTATTTATCCACACAGATATGTCACAGAAGCAGAATCAGTCTCAAAGGGAACAGCCTCAAAAACCTCAATAACATCTAGCTATTTGCTTTTACTGAGAAACATGAGTAGAGCTTTCTGAAAGAACAATTGTTCTGATGGATTAGAGAACATTTCTGTAGTAAGCTTCTCAGTGCATCACAGAAGAGTACAGAAATTGTTCTACACTTACTTTCTTTCTTCATTGTATTTAGGAATCTCACTAGTCTTGAGTGATGATAGCTAATATGTGTAGAAATATTTCTGTGATCACTGACCTGAGAGCTCCTTATCTAATATGTGAAAAATTGTTATATATTCATACTAAGTCACAGCTTTTTTGGCTTATAGTATGAGAAGAATAATCAAGTGTGAGGCTGCAGACTTTTCAGATCTCAAACCTTTGACATGACATCAGTTTTGAGATTCTGTAGGTGTATCTCTTTACTGAAAAACCAAAACTTAACTTGCAGTAAACTAATTCCAATCCTAAGCATTCTGGCCATCTACATACTCGAAGCTACTTTAGAACAAGTGTCTTCCTTTGTGCCCATCTAAACCCATATATTTCTTCTGTTTAAGCAAAGTTTCCTGTTAAGAATTCTTCTAAAAGCTCTTGAGTTAAAATGTGATAGGTCATCAGGTCATCACAGCATTGTATTACTTCCTGGGAAGTAACAGCAAATATCCATGCTGTCTTTGACTGCAGTATCTGTAATAACTAGCAATGCTCTTCTCTTGGGAGTTAATGATAGGTTTGCAACAGGAAAATAACCGGCATGATACATACTGGGGATCTCGAGTCCCACAGGAAGGGTTGGCAACCTTGCTCCCACGGTGGCCCGAGAATAACCTTGAGGCAATCCCCTGTACTGCACCCAGTAGAGGTCACTAGAGGATAGGTCATGTTGTAAATGTCACAACAAAGCCCTCCAACAAGGGGGAAAGATGGACTTTCCTGAAAAGCACAGCAGCTGTCCAGGGCTTGCTGTGAGGTAGACTCTCAGGACAGAAAGGGATACATGCTGCTCCACCAAAAACCAGAGAAGTTTAACTGGACACATCCAAACACAAGCAGCATTCATCCAGTTAAACAATACTGATAAGGATCAGTGACATAGATCTAACTTATTAAAAGTATTTCTACTACCTGTGCATTTCCAGAAGCAGGGATCTTTTTCTTCCTTCCACAGCTTAATACAGTCCACAAGGTATGCCAGAGATATGAAACCAAAAGGCAGAAACTATCTGCAAGCCAGGCAGCATTTCTTTGCAGGGGCAGATCCATCCCTTTATTTTTGATCAACTGATTAACTCGGCTCTCCTGCCGTAGCAGATGCAATTTGGCACGCATGCCCAAAACCCTCCCCAGCTCTGTCAGTACCACCTAGCTAGACAAGGCTCAGACATGCAGCAGGATCCTATCTCACACTTCAACACATTCCCTAGACCTATAAGGAAAAGAAGTGATGGTCTAATGACAAGCGTGCAACAGGTGCACGTGTGCATAGCACAGACTTGAAAGGTGATTACTCTGACACCCCAGAAATTCTCAAATGAAAGCAATCCCTTTGTAATTAGCAGTTCAGGCCACTAGTTAGCTGCCTTTTTTCTTTTTTTTTTTTTTTTCCCTTTCAATAGGCACAAAATGGGGGGGAAAAAATCCAAAGAGAAAATTCAAGGCAATCACTTAAAATGTATCGTGGTGCAGATGCACAGAAAGGTCAGTTTGAAATACCGTGGCTTTACCTACTGCAGTTGCTTCTCTACCTGTGCTTGCAGTCTGTCTATGTTGCTCCCATATCCAAACCACCACCATGCAAAAGGCAGGTCTTAGGGGAATTGTTGTGGTGGTGGTGGTGTTAGGAAGAAAGAAGGCTCAAAGGAGACAGGGCTGATCACATTCTGACTGGAGGCAAGGAATTAGAGGACAAGTTGCCATCCTCAGGCCTAGCTTAACTGAACACCAAATACTGAGTATATATGATATTTAGCCTGGATGAAACTACTGAAGTTAGTCTTTAAACTGATTGCAAAATATCATCAAAGGGATTCCCAACTCAAAAACCAAATTACAAATTAGAAGTACTTTTCCACCTGTCCTGAACTGAAAGTACTCCCATTAGCTCCAGAACTTCAAAATAAACTGGCATAGCATCTACTCAAATAAAACTAGCTTTAAAAGATCAAGACTAACAAATCCAGAAACAAGTAAGGGAAGAGCAGCTTTGCCTCTTGCCACTTCTATTCTTCCATGAAGGGCAGCAAGGGAAGTAAAGTTACTACAGGTTATTGCTTATCCAACAGTCAGTTGCAAATGATACGGGAAAGCTTGCTCACATACATGCATGGGGAGGCATCTCTATTGTCACAGCATTCTGCCTAAATGGATGCACTGGCACCACATAGCAAACAAGAAAAAGAGATGGACGGTAATGGCCCTCAGGTGACAGCCAAGACTTGTGGATACAAAATGACAAGATCAAAAAACCCTACAGTTGTGCTAGTGACTGTAATAGCTTCAACCACGGGAACTGCAGCTGCAGCTGTAGCTCTCCCTGCTGCAACAATTTTAAAAGCAGTAACATTAAGGGAGGTTGTAGCCAGGTGGGGGTTGGTATCTTCTCCCAGGCAGTCAGCACCAGAACAAGAGTACACAGTCTCAAGCTGTGCCAGGGGAGGTTTACTTTATATAGAAGAATTACTTTATATAGCATAAACCAGGTTGGAAGAGACCTTCAACATCATCGCGTCCAACCCATCAACCAATCCAACCCACCTAAACAACTAACCCATGGCACCAAGCTCCCTGTCAAGTCTCCTCCTGAACACCTCCAATGACGGCGACTCCACCACCTCCCCAGGCAGCCCATTCCAATAGCCAATCACTCTTTCTGTGTAGAACTTCTTCCTAACATCCAACCTAAACCTCCCCTGGCGCAGCCTGAGACTGTGTTTAGGCTGGATGTTAGGAAGAGGTTCTTCCCAGAGTGACTGCCCATTGGAATGGGCTGCTCAGAGAGGTGGTGCAGTCACCATCACTGAAGGTGTTTAGGAAGAGACTGGATGGGGTGCTTGGTGCCATGGTTTAGTTGATTCAATAGTGTTGGATGATAGGTTGGACTCAGTGATCTCAAAGGTCTTTTCCAGCCTGGTTAATTTTATTCTATTACGCTTGTGGAGATACCCTGAATTTCAAACCTGTTTCCCTGAGTGGTCTGCCAGAGTTCAGGAAGCATTGAAGCTTCACTGAGGAGCAGATTCAGCTTTTGATTAATGTTTATTTAATATTGTTCTCCTGAAAAGAAAAAAAAATAAAAGTGGTCATGTCATTACTATCCAGTTGCTTTTGTTATTAACACCATAAATAGGAGCCCAGGAGCTTCTGAACATTACTAATAGGAAAGAATCAGGCTGCACACATGTGAATCACCAAGCAAGGGTTTAGAACAAGCCACAGTGCCAAAGAAGCTGATTTTACAGTATTTAAAAGTGAACAGTCATTAGGGAGAAGGAGTTTGTGCCCTAATTTTAGATAGTTATTCAGAATTGAACAATTTGAATTGTATTCTCACACCATCACTAACCAGGCAAGGGCCACAGGCTGCTGACCAACAGCACGCAGCTTTGGCAGGGCCACCAGAAGCACTGGGGAACATGGAGCTCGCTGTGAGCTAAGCCATCTAATTGTGAGGCAGTTCCACAATCCATTTACCTTTGCAGAAGCTTGTGCTGCTGCCAAAAGAGGTGGTTTCACCTTCTCACACCAGCTGGTTCCCACCCTGTGCCACTCCCTCCCTTGAGCCAGCACAACCTCTTGGTGTGGCTGTTCAGTGCAACGGCTCGAGGGTGGACCTGCATTTCTATTATGTTTTTATCTGGTTCTCATGCATGAAAACCTTTCTTAGAGAACAAAATGTCTTTCACTTGTTAATGTATGACCTGAAACAAAAGTCTGTGTTCATTCCTCAATACGTCTGCCAACTGTGTAACGGCGGGGGGGGGTGGGGGGTGGGGGGGGGGGTGTCAGGACGACATTTTCAACAAAATATCTGTAAAACAGGTGAAGAGCAGTTTTGTCATGAGTTATTCTGAGTCGTTCTCTCTTCAAGAGCAAACTGGTGGTGGTGGAGGGCTGCTGCGGCAAATAGTGCCATCTAGAGGACACCACTCCACAGCGGATGGAAATCATGCCGTGAGGTCGCTATTCATAACGGATGGGCAACAATGGCTAGCTCTGATTTTCGTAGTTGCATTTTAAGGTCTCCGAAAGTTGTTTGGGGTTTTTTTTTTTTTTTCATTGTTATTATCATAGTTTTGGATTTAGAAGAATACACTTTACTGAAAGATGAAAGGTATGGTTTCTTATTTTATTAAAAGTGTATCTAGAAAAACTTTTTTTTTTTTTTTTTTCCAGTATGGGGATAATTTTATTCTCTAATTACAATCGGGTTTAGACAGCATTATTTCCTAAAGCAAGTACACACTTGGACCATTCTCTGCTAGATGGTCTCTTGGGTTGCAACCTCCTCCCACTGAAGTTAACAGATATTCCGCCACGGCTTCCATAGAATCATAGAAACATAGACTCAGTCAGGGTTGGAAGGGACCACAAGGATCATCTAGTTCCAACCCCCCTGTCATGGTTAGGGACACCCCACACTAGATCAGGCTGGCCAGAGCCTCATCCAGCCTGGTCTTAAACACCTCCAGGTACAGGGCCTCAACCACCTCCCTGGACAACCCATTCCAGGGCTTCACCACTCTCATGGTGAAGAACTTCTTTCTCATGTGCAGTCTGAATCTCCCCACCTCCAGCTTCATTCCATTCCCCCTAGTCCTATCACTACCTGATATCCTAAGAAGTCCCTCCCCAGCCTTCCAAAGCAAGCAGAACTTCATCCACAGAAATTATGAACATATACCCACACACAAAAAAATAAATGCAAACACCTGAGCAAAGTTTACTGTATTTCCTGCCAGCACAATCTTCTTTCCTTCCCTTCCTGATCAGTGCATAAAACTGCTCATCAGGCAAGCAGGCCAAGTTGAGACCTTTCAAAGGAAGGTCTTGGTTTTCCTTTCACTGGCATCAACAGCACAGCTAGGGCCAAATTCCCACTGAGAAATTCCTAAAAAACTTTTATGACAGTTTTAAAAGCTTAGGAGAAATATAACTAATGCTCATGTATCTGGAAGCCTCACTCCAGTGAGGTATATTACCAGAGTTCTGATGGACTGCTTTTCACCTTTGAAGTCTTGTCCCCGGGAGACTGAAGAGCTAAAATGGGAATACAGAGCTATTTCTTCAGACTGCAACTAGCCACCAGCTGTTCATCTTCTAAATGTATTCCCTTCTTCCCTACTGCCCCTCCAAACTCTCCCTGCCTTTACTTACAGCACTATTACCAAAGAGCCAGGACCAACCATTGCTCTGATGAAGCAAACATCAAGGGTTAGAGATTTTGCAGCCAAAAGTAGGGGCAAATCCCACCACCTCAGCTACTACCTGCAATTCAGCATCAAACTAAAGTACATTAACACAGGTAAAGCAGCTCTTGTAGACTGTTACCTGACCCTTAAGAGACAAAACTCAGAGGAAGAGCTACATGACATCAACAGCAGGTTTTACTTTCTCACCTGTGCAAGCTGTGCATTCCTGAATGTTATATATGCCTAGATGGACAAGATGATGAGCTTGGAGTAGTTTTTTTGGATGTTAGGTTAAAGTTGAAAAGACTTATGAACTGATTGTGTTTGTGCCCAGAAAAGTGGAATCAACTTACTTGCTTTTGGCAAGTATCTTTACTACTGCATGTAACAAAAACAAACAAACAAAATATATATTTGCTTATATAGAGAAATTTGTTATGTTTATTCCTCTATACAGCAAAACCTGAATACTTTCAGGTTGTAGTGAGGTGGGTGTTGGTCTCCTCTCACAAGTCACAACTGGTAAGATGAGAGGAATTGCCTCAAGTTACTCCAGGGAATGTTTAGATTGGGTATTAGAGAAAACTTTTTCACTGAAAGGGTTCTCAAAGACTGGAACAGGCTCTCTAGGGAGATGGTTGAATTCCCATCCCTGGAGATGTTTAAAAGAGGCAGAGATGTGGTGCTGAGGAACATGGTTTAGCACCAGACTTAAGAGAGAAAGAGAAAATGGTTGGACTCGATGATCTAAGAGGTCTTTTCTGACCAGAACAATTCTATGATTCAAATATGCCAGGATTTAAGTACAAACACGGTGACTAGAAACATCTGCTGAAGCTGTGATTTCCAGTGGAAGAAAACCATCTTCAAAGAGACAATATCAATCTCCAAACCACCCCCACCCCCCAGATTTCTTTTTAAAAATTTATTCTCATTTTCACTGTAACACTAAATGAAAATCTCTAAAATGAACACATCCTACTTATGACAGACATGCTTCATTTGTTTTAACGTAGAGATAAAACCATTTCTCTACAAAGTAAACATGGCAGTAGGCTACTGAAGCCAGGAAACATTCAGACAAAAAAACATTCAGAATACTTGAAAAATTTCCTCTACCATGCCAGCACAATCAGCACACAACCACAGCACATGTTTGTCAATTTTTTTTTCACAAACTTCTGTGTAAACTTAATTCTTCCTTGTCCCGCTGCAAATAGATTTCCTCATTTCTTGTCTAAATGACAGATCAATACGAATACTGGTTCCTCTGAACTGTTCCAAAGAAAAAGCATAATACAAATTAATGTGTTATTATTTCCAAACACATTTTGGCTGCTTGTAGAGCCATTTTTCTGCCAAAGACATATTCTGTGATGTCCAGCACCTTTCTTACCAGAGACAGGAGCACCACTGAGCTACAGTGGACAATGTTTGGTTCTGCAATCATAGCCCACAGCATGTAAGTGTCCTGCTCCCCAAGTAATAGGGAGAAAAGGACAAACCTGCCTTAGTTCCTCTGAGAAATTTTCTCTTTCCATGGGATTCCTTGGGTGGCCACTAACTCCAGAGCTGTTAGGTAAAAAAAATGCTTTCAAAACATGAAAACAACAAAATCTATGTTTACCTTCTGATCTTGAAGAGCTGCAGAACCAGACAACTTCTTTACAACTTCTAAATATAAGTGCAGCTGTAAATAAACCCCAGAACAAAACCATACAAGCTTTACTTCTGTGAATCCAAAAGATTAAAAGACGCTGACCAGACTCTCAGAGCTGCAATACATTTTCACAGATGGTAATGAAGAATTCAGCTCTGCTGGGAAACACCATAGTAAACCCTTTAACCAGCTGAAAAAAGAAAGGGACAGTGCTTTGGGAAGATGAAATTAATTGTGCAGTTAGTTAGTTACCTTTTCATCTTCTGTTCCAAGACCTGATTCCGTGATTTCTTCTTCCTGAAAGCTTCTGGTCCTCTCCATTCTTTCCATGCTCTGAAAAAAGGCTGTTTTTTCCAGTCTGTTGTGGCTGTATCGTGTATTGATCTCCTCCAATCTATTAATTTTAAGTAGCTTCATGCTCTGCCCAGTGAATTTACTCTCGGTTTTCCTCTCCACCTTAGATTCATAAACCAGTGAACACTCATACCTTCTGATCTCTCCTCTTTCTTGGCTGTACAGAAGAAACACAAATAAGAGGCATCAGTGTTACTGGTGTGTTTTTGCTTAGAAAACAGCCTTTGTTGCAATACTTTCTATTTTATAAATTCTCTCTCCTTACACTCTCTGAACCAATACACAAATAAGAGTTAACAGTGCTAGTTGTTCACAGATGCCGTTCTACCTGTCTATGTTCAACACCAGATAATTCAAGCAGGCTACAAGACCAATGTAATTTAATTTGTTCATAGAAACTATTTAGCTTTATCAAATCAGTAGATATTGCTTTTGCTTACAGACCTTGCTTAGGGATTGCTCCCCACTTTTTAACCATTTCAGTGGTCCCCTGTTGCTTAGTGTGTTCTCTTTGCATTTCCAGCAAGTTGACGTGCAAGGATTCTGTTATTAAGGCCATTAACATTTTAGACACTAAAGTGGTTTAGGCCTGAACACAGTCCTTTCCACTCTTCCCACTACTCTATACCACAGAAACAGGTAATTTCCAAAATGGTGGTAATTTCAGACCCCCTGCTGAAAGCTGCAGAAGAGCATAGGCCTCAGCTGGGTTTCTTTACACCACAGGCCCTCATTGTACACCTAGTATCACAGTATCACTTAGGTTGGAAAGGACCTCGAGGATCATCGAGTCCAACCTATCAACACAGACCCCATGACTAGACCATGGCACCAAGTGCCACGTCCAATCTCCTCTTGAACGCCTCCAGGGATGGTGACTCAACCACCTCCCTGGGCAACCCGTTCCAATGACGAATGACTCGCTCGGTGAAGAACTTCCTCCTCACCTCGAGTCTAAACCTCCCCTGGCGCAGCTATATGTGATATAGGATCGAGGCTTGTCTAATGGTAAGACTGGCTGAGAAGTAAATCCAAATCAAGCTGTTAGATTTGATTAATTCTCTGTAGAAGGGCTTTTATTCCACAGCATGGTGGAACGTTCCTTCCCCAAGTAATCACTTGGTAACTATGCCATTTTGTACAAGCAATTTTAAGAGATTAAGAGAAACTACTCTAAATGTTCTAAATTTTCACTTAAAACCTTCCTCCCAGCATTTACATTGCCCAGTTTTGGCCTGGGAGATGCTTTCTTCTAGGTCATCTTCAGCAAGCTAATCTCTCACTTTAAGCAAAACAGCTTGCTTCATGAACCACATCCTCACTTACGTACACAGAAAATACACACACATCACCAACCCACAGATACTTGCATAGCTGTGTGCATAGCTGCGTGTACCTACAGTCCTACTGCTTTTCCTACTGCTTTTCCTGTCCAACAGCAGAAAGCAAATAAATTTGCACAATAAAAATACAAACAATACCGCAAATCTTTATAAAACTGACGAGAAATAGATGTAGGCAGGCAAATAGGTTATCAGCCAAAAACTACCCACAATCAACCTTTTTTGACTTGAAACTCAGTCTTTTGCCAGTCTTTTCTGACCAACTGGCCATTTGCAAAACAGTCATTTCCAAAATTTAAGCCTAGGGAACTGGTACCTTTGCCAGTAGCCTGGCCTGTTTACTTCCCAGTACACCCTGACATTAGACTGACCTGAATTTTACAAGCTGGAAAAGATTATGTAACAGTATATAATTAAACCTAAATATGTAATTTAAGAAAGAAAACAAGATGTAACGTGGAAAGAATTGCCACTGGGTCAAGTTCAGGTGCAAATACCACTTACTGTGCTTTTCTTTCAAATACAACCTGCCTTGCATTCTGTGTGATACATTTGCCTTATTAAGAAGAATTTATTGGTAACTCTTCAACTAAGACATTTTTCAAGTTCTTCAATGTACAACCAGGTGAAACCCAAAAAAACCACACAGGTCTTGGCAATATTTATTAGAGTAAGCCCAAAGCAGCTCCACTTGAAGGGACCCACTGTGGTCTTGCCCTTCTCCCACCTCTTCCCAGGTTTGGCTGCAGAACCCCTCAGAGGCAGCGTGCTGGCTAGCGACCCGCACAGCGCAAAGCGGCGGGGAGAACTCTGCGCTTCCCCCAGTCGCATCCTGAGAGACCACAGCGACACTGCGTACCCCAAAGTGTTTGCAACACTTTGTGTCAAGGCAGAAAACCAGGAGAGCAGGTTACAGGCCCAACTGACGACGGCCGTTTGCCCCGCCATGCCCTAGGAGTGCAGGATGCTGAGAGCGGGCTCCTCTCAGCATCCTCCTGCCTGCAGTGGCCTTTACGCCCCTGCCAGAAGCCTCCACGGCGTGGGGGGCACTGAGGGCGCATCGGGAACGTGTGCTCTTCACGCCTCGGAGATACCGAGACGGGAAAACGGCGCTTCGCCTTCCCGCATTGGGACCCAGCGAACTACAGCTCCCGAAGGGCTGCGAGCGAGAGCCAATCTCGCTTCCTGCCCCGGTCTCGCCTCGCGCGGCCTGGCTCCGGCCGTGGCGGGAGGCGATGGGGGACGCCGGGAAGGAGTCGCTGGTGCAGTGCCCCGTGTGCCTGCGGGAGCTGCCCGGCGCGCACATCAACTCGCACCTGGACCAGTGCTTGCAGGCCGGGAAGAATGAATCGGAGCCGGGCTCGTCGCCCCCCTCCAAGCGGCTGTGCCTCGCCACCGCACCGGCGGGGAAGCCGGAGGAGGCCCGCCCGGCCGCCTCCAGCCCTGTCTTCTCTCTCTTTCACAAGGGCCGTGACGGGGGACAGAGTCCAGGAGCCCCCGGCAGGAGGAGCGGGACAGGGCGGGAGGAGGCCTCTGTGAAGCCGGAGGAAGGAGGCTCGGCGGCGGCGGGCAGCGAGTTGGCGCTGCGCGGGGCGAGCCTGGCGCAGAGGCTGGAGGGGAAGCCCCTGGCCGAACAGCTGCGGCCGGACACACTGGGGGACTACGTAGGGCAGGAGCGGGTGCTGGGAGCGGAGACCCTGCTACGATCCCTGCTGGAGTCCCACGAAGTTCCCTCCCTCATCCTCTGGGGGCCACCGGGCTGCGGCAAGGTGAGTGCTGCCGCCGGGCCCCCACCGCTGCGCCCGCACTGTCCCGCCCCGCCGGCGGGCAGCAGTCCCGGGACTGAGGCGCCTGGCCCCGGCTTCACGCCCTGCAGCTGGGGCTCCATGTTCAGGTCCTCCTCTGATTCCTGTAGTTTTCGAGGCTTGACGGACTTAAAAGAGCGAGACCTGTTTGTTGTTCTGAACTACCTGTTTTTTTCCTGTCTTCTTGGTTGGCTGATGCCTCCAACTTTCACTTTGGTTACAAAAGCACAGCCTGCCTCCTGAATAAAATAGAAGTGGCTCAGAACTGGCCCCACTAGCCCAGCTTCCTGCAGCTTACACTTTGGTTTACACACACGCTTTGTTGAATGCGAGAGCTGTTAATTAAAACACAGAAGCTGCAAAGGTTTAAAACAATAGAAGCTATAAAAAATTACTGGGAGATGGGGTGAAGTACTGGCACATTGCCAGTATAGAGGTTTGTTTCAACTCACACATTATAGCCCCTGACAGAAGGGAGCCGAGCTTATGGCCAAGCACTCATGCACATCTAAAGAAACCCTCTGAAACTGGTAGGTAGGTGTCTGCAGGATCTGACTGCTGAATGTTCTTGTTCTGCTTTGATACTGAGGCAAACCTGTGGTGAATCCTGAATTGCAGCGCAGTGGTGGAGAAATCCACAGCTATAGTGAGGGAAGGAGCAAATGAATGCCTCAGGTGTAATCAGGGGAAAGTGCTGTAAAGATCCTGCCTTCATTTTGCGTGTTTTCTGTGTCTATTACACTGGGGAGGAGGGCAGGGTTGAAACTAGACAAGCAAGACACATGGTTATGTCATTATACATACACATATGTCAGTGTAACGTGCACAGTGCTAAGTTTTGTGTATTATATATGTGGATGTCTTGGCTCTGTGTGAACACATGGAAAATCTGGGGTAGGGAAAGTACTGACCAACGAATAATGCTAGCCTGAAGGGACAGAGAAGCAGCTTGCTCTTCTCAGCATACTAACTGGAAGGTAGAAGAGTTGATATGTGTGGTGTTTGAATAATAATACCAGTTAATTACGGTTAATAAGGAGCAGGTATGAGAATACTTGATAGATGAGTACTGTTGGCAGTGATGCAACTGGTTATTTAGGCTGGATAACGTACACATGAAATGAACCAGCTGGTAAATTCTAAAATAACAAGGTAATACCAGAAAGATCAGAGAAGATGAGGCAAAGGGCTGTTTCTTAAAAAAACATATTAGAAAAGGGGAGGTGAATTGACTGAAGCAAAATGGACAGAGAGGTGGAGCTGAATTCTTTGATAAATAGGAATATACTTTACTGAATGAGCAATATGTTCAGGGGCCTGCTTCTGTCTTCTCTACTCTCTGCCTTTCACTACTTGTTATCTGTGCCAACAGTGCTTGCTCTTTCTTGAGGCCCCTTTTCCTTAGGAAGTATAGTGCCAGATACAGTGGTAACAAATCCAAAGCCACATAGTCTCTGAAAACTGAAACTGAATTCAGTGACATTTGGGTTGTAATCTGATGATCCCCCCCCCATTTTTTTATTATAGAATTGCTTTTTTGTGAGCTTTTGACAGCTTGTGTCTCAGGTCTTCTTTGGGAACCTTCTGTGATGTGTTTTCGTATCTGTAATAACCACACAGCTTTCATTCTTCTTTCTCCTGATCTGTCTTCCTCACACGTATCCCTTATGTGGATCCCTTACTTGGTAAACTTCCTTCTCGCAGAGTTTCAACACTCCCGCTCCTCAGTCTTCTCACTTGCTTTGAGGTTGTGCCTTTTGCCCCACAAAGTAATAGTTCCACAATTTGTTTTCTCTCTCCAAGTACTTAAGCTGTTAGGTAGCTCATCTCTCTCCAAAGTTACTTATTCTCAGCGGAACCTATGCTTTCAGTTAGCTCTTGATGGCACCATTCAATTCTGGCTGAATCACAAAGGTGTACTGCAATAAGTTGAGCATTTCCCCTCACACGTGCTTATCGGTATTCCTAGGACAGTGCTAGAGTTTAGTTCTCTCTCAGGCATTCTTCCTCATAAATCATATTGTCTGTTTCAGATAAATGTCTGAAAGGAATGTCTGTTACTAGGACATTTTTTGTTAAATTCCTGTCCTTACAGAGTTAATATGCAAAGCAAAGTAGGGCCACTTAAAAATGGAAAAAGAAGTCTGTGATTGCCTGCCTGCCTCATTCACTTACTTTTTGAGATTGTACATAACAATGTAAAAAAAAAAATCTCATAACATTTCATGTGGAAATAACCTGAAAGAAATGGAGGATGGACAGATGAAAAGGAAACCTGTTTGCATTTTTGCATGAAGAATCACATAACGTAGTGCTTCAACGTGAAAGACCTTGTGAAGGATAAATAAGTATTCTCACTGCCTCGGGACCTGGTTGGACTGATAATCTAATAAGCTTTGTTAAGCATGTTGTTTTTTTCAGTGGGGAAAATATTAGGAACTAATTGTGTGTTATGTAGCTTCAAATGTAACAAGCCCACATGCTAAGCCTGGTCCCCAAAGGAAATAGCCTTACATTAGAGGTTAGGTGCTAAAATAGGAGTATAATTAGATATGTTGGTCTAAATTAGGAGTGCTATGTAAGATGGTCAGAGACTCCTTAAAAACTTTTCGTGCTTCTGCTGCCCATGGGATCTGGTTATGGCAGCCCAACTGTGCTGTTCCATTTCTACAGCCAAGTGCCATGCTAACTGATGCTGCTTCTGAAAGGGGTCAAACAGGGCTAAGTAAAAAGTAAAAGTAACTGGAGATGAATTAATCCTTGGCGCCAAATTTCAAACTCATTAATTGATTATTCATCAATATTTATCAAGCAGCAGTTCAGCACACCTTCTCAGCAAAAAGGGAATACTTGGCTATGAAACATCTGTAAAGGGCAGTAATTTTTGAGACTTTTTGTCATTAAAGCAGTAAGACTGGATACCCAAGGAAAAATGCATGTGCTTTGCATTGCTCTGCCCATGTTGATTTCAGCCTCAGTTGCACTTGAATATTTTGAATTTCCATCTTTATTGAGTCTTACTTTAAGGGAGTGTGATCCTTGTGCTTTTAACTTGTCCTCCTTATTCCTTAGGAAGTCAGGGTGAAAAGGCTTTGAGTCTTTGTTTATATTTTTTGTCACTAGTAAGTGTTGAACACAAGGATGTATTTTCTGCTTTCAAGAAGCTGAGCGGGCACAGGCGAGAAGCAGCAGCAGAGACTCCGTGGTGATTAAGTTAGGAACGGTTAGCTTGTTCATCCTGACGATGCAGATTTTTAGAAGTCTGTATGAATCCTACTGTAATCCGAGTAAGCCATGCTGTGATTTACAACACCTTAATGCAGGGATTTAGATTTTTGCTTCTCTGCCACAGGGCACCAATTTTAGGAAAGAGTTAGCAGGGGGATACAGTGTAACTTGAGCACAAAAATAATCTTCCTGCCACAGATATGCTTTAAGGCTGACACACTTGAACATTCTGCATTTAAATACCATAAACATTCCCTGTTATAAAATCATAGAATCAACAAGGTTGGAAAAGACCTCAGAGATCATCGAGTCCAACCTAGCACCCAACACCTCATGACTAATTAAACCATGGCTTCAAGTGCCACGTCCAATACTTTTTTTGAACACTTCCAGGGATGACAACCCCACCACTTCCCTGGGCAGCACATTCCAATGGCCAATTTCTCCTGTGAAGAATTTTCTCCTCACCTCAAGTCTAAACCTCCCCTGGTGCAGCTTGAGACTGTGTCCTCTTGTTCTGGTTGCCCAGGAGAAGAGACCAACCCCCACCTGCCTACAACCTCCTTTCAGGTAGTTGTAGAGAGTAATAAGGTCTTCCCTGAGCCTCCTCTTCTCCAGGCTAAGCGACCCCAGCTCCCTCAGCCTCTCCTCATAAGGCTTGTGCTCAAGACCTCTCACCAGCCTTGTTGCCCTTCTCTCAACACGTTCAAGTGTCTCAATATCCTTAAATTGAGGGGCTCAGAACTGCATGCAGTACTGAAGATGTGGCCTAACCAGTGCTGAGTACAGGGGTAGAATGAGTTCCCTTCTCCTGTTGGCCACACTATTCCTGATGCAGGCCAGGATGCCATTGGCCTTCTTGGCCACCTGGGCACACTGCTGTCTCATGTTCAGCCTACTGTCAGCCAGTACCCCCAGGTCCCTTTCTGCCTTGCCACTCTCCAGCCACTCCAACCCCAGCCTGTTGGCACTGCATGCGGTTGTTGTGACCAAAGTGCAGCACCTGGCACTTGTTGAATGCCGTCATGTTGGACTCTGCACAGCTGTCCAGCCTGTCAAGGTCCCTCTGGAGAGCCCATCTACCCTCTAACAGATCAATACCTGCTCCCAACTTGGTGTTTTCTGCAAACCTACTAATGGTGGACTCAATCCCCTCATCTAGATCATCAAGAAAGCAACTGAATAGGATTGGGCCCAACACTGGTCCCTGGGGGACACCACTAGTGACTGGCTGCCAGCTGGATTTGGTGTTTAACAAGAAACAAGAAAAAAAATGTAGGCAGCAAGTGTCCAGAACCCATTCCCCCCCAAAAGATAAAGAATATTCAAGTGTGATTTTTCTTGGCACCATCTCTGCAATCTAGTACTGAGGAAAAAAAAAATGCCATCTTGATATGAGTACAAAGCATTAAAAACCACCACTAAACTATCTTGGAAGTTTCTATCAAATCTCCACTGAGTCTATATTTGAGAACTCCATTGCATTTCCTTTACTTGTTATATATTTCATATATATATATATATATATATGTTATATATATATATATATATATATATGTTCAGAACTTTGTTGTATGGCATACTGAAGCAAAGGCTGTAAGTCCAACTTACATACGTTGCTCCCCATGTATTTATTGTCCATTCCCTCCAGTGTTTTCTGATTTGCTAATTCAAGTGATTACTTAAATAGCTATCTGATTGTTTCTTGGAATCATAGAATTGTTTTGGTTGGAAAAGACCTTCAAAATCCTTGTGTCCAGATACTATCTAACTCTACTAAGTCTGGTGCTAAACCATGTTCCTCAGCACCACATCTCTGCAGCTTTTAAGCACCTCCTGGGATGGGGATTCAGCCACCTCCCTGGGAAGCCTGTTCCAGTGTTTGAGAAGCCTTTCAGTGAAGAAGTTGTGTCTAATATCCAACCTAAATCTCCCCTGATGCAGCTTGAGGCCACTTCCTCTCATCCTATCACTTGTTACTAGGGAGAAGAGGGCAACCTCCACTTCGCTACAATCTGCTTTCATGGAGTTGCAGAGAGTAAGAATGTCACCCCTCATCTTCTCTTATTCACACTGCTTGCAGCCTGATTTGAGCTGTTTGAATTAATGAGTTATTTTGATGGTATACCATGAGATTTTTAACTGAAAATGTGTGATACCTTTTACAGTAGCATAAAGTGAAAGCCCAGAAAAACTGAAAAATGGGGTTTGTGTTTGCAGTTGCCTGGGAAAGTCTTTGGATCCAGAGTGTGCTTGATTGTATTTTGCCAATTCAAATGAGGAATAACTTTGGATAGCTCTCTATAGAGAAAAATGGAAGAGAAAATACAGTTGTATTTATAAAGCAGTTGGAATATAAGGAGAAAAATCTGAATGCAGCAAAGGGGGGAACAGCTCCATTTCAGTAAATATTATGCAGTGACTTTGCATCTGTTGGTGTTGGTTGGACTTTGGACTTGGGTTCTGAAGCACTGTAAACAACATGCTGTGGCTGTTGTTCAGTGACACCTTACTCCTCCAGTAGTCTCACAGTGGGCTATTTGGGATGTGAGGAACTAAACAAGATGGGTAAGAATAGCATCTGCCCTTATATAAATGCCAGCTGCTGCCACTTTTGATTGTGTTTATAGACGGTGCCCCTGGGCCACGTTCATCTGCTATCCTGCCAGTTTCCTTGAGAAACAGTTCATCTCCTGTGATGCAGCCTGGTAGCTCACGGTCAGCTCAGCCATTTGGTAGGATAGACCCCAGCTTTTTAAGCTGCACTCCAGGGAACCACTCCCCTGGCATCCAAGGATACTGGCACTTTGTTGTCTTACTCAGGGCAGTGAAATGGAGTGTGGCCTTTTCCTGACTGCATGTCAACTTACTTTATGGCCCTGTTACCCTCAAAGGGAGTGATGAGGGTCAGAAGAGGGTGTTGATGGCAACTCTATGTAAGCAAAGATATAAAAATATCATCCAGAATAAAGGAGAAGGTAAAATTACAGGGGAAGTCATGCTCAAAGGGCAGCAGAAAAAAGCAGGATGCCAGTTCAGAACCCTAGTAAGGTAGTTTAGACCCTACAAGTCTACCAGTGGAGCAGGACTGTTGGGCTTGTGTTTTACACTGAGCTGTCAATCTTTTATCATTCCTGCCACAAACAAATTTACAGTGTGGTTCTGGAACAAACCAGCCAGGTCACTTGGTGGAGAAGCCTATATGCCAACTAGATGATCCCCTCAGGAATAACTGATGCTGTGCTGCAATCTGTACACTAGTGCAGATCTGTGCCAGATCTTCTTTGGTGACCAAGGCACACCTAAGTGCTCCCATAAGTGTAGCATGAATGTCAGCTCCTCATGAAAAGGGCTATGAGGCTGGAACAGAGCAACTGGTAGCTATTCTGTACACCTTCCAGGAGATCTCTGATGTGACTGCTGGACACAGTGTAGATGTAACCGCAGAGAGCATAGGTTTGCTGTGACTGGAGGTGGTGGAGTCACCATCCCTAGAGGTGTTCAAAAAGGGGTTGGACATGGCACTTGAAGCCATGAGGTCTTGGGTGACAGGTTGGACTTGATGATCTTTGAGGTCTTTTCCAGCCTTATTGATTCTATGGTTCTGTGACATGCTGAATGACTGTTTTGCTAAATTGTGTGAGGAAAGTCTCTGTTAACAGGCAGCCTTAGGCAGATCCACTAGCAAGGTCCACCTGGTCTTGAAACAAGAGTGAGGTAAGAAAGTCTTCTTAACTGGAGTCTTCTTGATTACAATCTGACCATATACACTAATCTCAATTTTTTCAATTCCACTTTCTGAAGAGGGCTAGGCAGTACTACTCTTTATTCTTGGAAGGGACTTTGCTGAGCTCATGCAGTGGGCACAGTTTACTGGCCTGGTAGCACCACCTTATTCCTAAGGCAGTTCATGTTAGTCACTGGACAGCAGCATCAATAGGATGGTTTAATTTATACTTGCCTTTTACTGTTTTCTTCCTGCCATGGGTGTGAGGTTGCATTGACCAGTGGAAGCACAGAGAATAGAGTATTAGATTGTACCCAAAGAAAATTGCCCACTCAAGGAGACCTAATGTATAGAAAATTCTTCTACCAAAACAGCAAATCTTACTGACTTATCTGCTGACAGGGCCATGTGGAGCCAAGCATGTTTTGTGGGCTACTTCAAGTTATGTTTACCATAACTTGCATCCAATTCTGGGAAAACTGGTAGCATGGCTGCTGGGAGTGGGCTTGTTTGGCTATTTTTGTGTTTGTTTGGTGGGTTCTTGTAAGTCTTGGATGGTTGCAGCCTTTGGGAAAGGTTATTCTTGTTTGGGTTAACGTGAAGAAATTTGGAAGACAGTGGAGTTTCAGAAGTTGTGTGTGTTCTGCATGTAATGGATCTGGTTATTAGTGACCACAGGCTCAAGTTGGAGGTGTTACTCATTAGTCAGTAATGGTTCATCATGGGTTTCTTGCTGGATATGTTTCCACATTTCAGAATGGCTCCTGATGCTGGCAACACTACAGCCTGTCAATAAAGTCCTGCCATTTTCAGCATAAAACTGGAGATAATAGGTGTGAGTTTGGACAGTTTGGTGGGATAACAGAAAAGAACTGGGAGTGATTTCTGGGAGGGGAAAGGGTATTTGTAAGGTGCAATTTTTAATGAAGTTAGCAAAAAAGTTAGTTTGCAGGAGCACTCCTGGTTGATATCAATACTGCTTAATTTAGGGCAAGCTCCTCGCTGTAAAGGGAAAAGAATCTAAAGAAGAAAGATCTATATAAGGAGAGGAGGAGAATATCAACTTTTCAAGATTTTGTCTTCCTGCATATTGTGTAGGTTCTGATGTGGATGTGTCGCTATTTTTAAATGTAGCAGTCAAACCTACTTCAAAAGTTGTTTGAGATGCTGAGGGATATTCAGTGCATTTTCTCCTCCTGTCTTCTGTATCAGATACCTTTCTCCTTATCCCTTAATACATTGGCCACAAATTTGGTGAGAGTAGGGGGTTAGCATACTAATGGCAGTTTTGTGCCAGTGCCTTTATACTTAGGCTTCTTAGTTTAAATTAAGGCTCCACAGGCTTATGTGTTTCTTGGTTGTAACCTGATAGCACTGTTACTGACTTTTGCTGAGATGGTAGGAGAAAAAGCAGCATAAAAACACAGTGTTCATAGGAAATAACAGGCAGAGAGAACAGGAACAGAGAATCATAGAATCATTATGTTTGGCAAAGACCTCTAACATCAGCAAGTCCAGTTGTCAACCCTACACTACCATGCCACATGTCCTGAAGTGCTGTGTTTACATATTTTTTTAACATCTCCAGGAATGGTGACTCCTGTGCTTCCCTGGGCAGCGTATTCCAATGCCTGACCAAAGGTTTGACCTGTATGTGACTTGCTAAATGTTTGATGGTGCCAAACAGAAGGAGGAGGCCGTAGCCTGCTGCCTGTCTGTGTTGAGCACTGTCCATTTGAAAGCAATATACGTGATTCCTATTACAACCTTTGTTGACCTAGAAGTTGGCAGAGCAGGAGAGGTACTGCTTGAGAGCTGTGCAGCAGTTTTTAAATAGATTCTTGGTCTAATAGCAACTTTCAAACAACTCTGTGGGGTTGTTTTCTACATTAGGGGTTGAAATACCGACTCCTGTGCATGTGTTTATAAAACAATTCCTTGCTGCTTATTTTAAACAGCAAAACTGTCTGTAATTTGGTGAATGACAGCCAGGATGCAGTATGAGCTACCGGTTCAAGTGGACCTACAAGAAGAGTACCCACTTGATTTATTTCCTCCCCCCTCTCACCACTGGCACTTTTAGAGTAGGAAGAGGTAGATTTTTCTTTTTCATCCTCACATTTTAAGTACTGGGGGCTTCCATGCTTTCAGTGATTTTGAAGGCATGAGTACATCCTCTGAAGGTACATTTTGTAGGGAAACACCAATTTTGGTTTCATATTGCCAGCTTTGTTTCAGGGATAGTTTCACTTTTTCATCTTGGCTTCCTAAATCTTCCTGATTGCTGTGGCCTTTGCTGTAAGTGCTGTCCAGTGTATCTTTCCTATCTTGTCTTCTGCAGTGATACAAGGATAAGAGGCTGGTGCTTTGAGCTCCAGGGAGTGAGAAATGATCTGACACAGGGTGCAAGTCTTGTGTCAGGATGTGAAATGACACCTCTTTGGAAGCCCCTACTAAAATGAATGCACAAATAAATAGCAATACATCCTGCCCCTTAGCCTCCCCGTTCCCTTGGGCGGGTTGCATTTCCAGGGATGCATTAGAGGGACAGAGCAGTGCTGCAGTACCACTGGTGACCATGTGGTGGGTGGTTGATTCTGCAGCCTCCCTGCAAAGAGGATCAGGTTGTCAGCACCTGTCGCTTTAACCTCAGTACTTGGATTATCTTCTGAAGTGGCTTTGTCAGCACCTGTCCCACTCCTCATCTGCTGTGGCTCTCCTGTCTTTAGATTCCTTGGGCAGCTTCTTTAATAGAAGATTGAGCATGATGGAAGAATCACCTGTTTTTCTCTCTGTCATTGCTTTTAAATAGAGATACCATCATTACTACGGGTTGTGAAGGAAGGTCTGAAAATGATGTCTATAATGTGTTGAGGTGCAGTAAATCTGCCTTCAGGGTAGTACCTGAGGTTGCTCCTGTGCTTTGGTATGCTCAGTGAAATTCCCTGTAAATAAATTCTGAGCTGAGGGAGTTGTCTATAAGGAAAGAAAACCAGCACAGCTGCTCACTAAAACCAGCCAAAAATCTGTTTGGTCAGCTGCCTGTTACTTCCCTGGGCCAACATTTGTTTGCGGTTGACTATTTAGACTTAAAGTGCTACATTTTCTTCCAGATATGAACAATTTTTCAGTCCTAACATCCTCACCATTTTGTAGAGACGTGCTGGCTGATGAATTTCATTGTTATGTGTAGTGGAAATAGAACAGTTTATATTTAACAGCATTGCAACGTTTTATTTCTTAAATGTGGTTGCACTGCAAACTCTTCTGCAGGTGTCTTGGAGCAGTGCAGCTCCTTTATCCATTAACACGCTCTACAGAATAACTGCACCACAAATTGCAGTCACTCCGTCTGCTGTCACAGACATGTGTTTGGCAAAGAGTTCGTATTCTGTGGTAAAGGGGGCAGCTGTCATTGCTGGCCTTTTCAGTATTGAGATGGAATTGGTCTGGGATGTAAAAGTGCAAGCATTAGAAACACAGTGGTGGAATTGGCAGCTGCCTCTCGCAGGAAGTTTTTAAGTCTTCTATGTGCTAGAATAACATCATCTAAAATACTTCACTGTATAAACTGTCAACACTATCCCTGGCCAGAATATATGGCTTTGTTCTTTACATATTTCCTCCAAATTAGTACTTTCTGTGTCCAAAACCATTTTTACAAAGCTTTTTCCTGTTGCTCTTTCAGACTACACTGGCACACATCATAGCCAACAGCAGCAAAAAGAACGGCACGAGGTTTGTGACGCTGTCGGCCACGAGTGCTAAGACAAATGATGTCCGAGATGTCATCAGCCAAGCCCAGAATGAAAAAAGACTCTTCAAGAGAAAAACCATCCTCTTTATTGATGAGATCCATCGTTTCAATAAATCTCAGCAGGTATTGTGCTGTCCCTGTTTTTCAGACAAGCCTTTGTCAGCGCTTATGTAACGTTCCCCACTTTGCCTTAAGAGAATAGCTCCCTATGGGCTTTTGATTTTAATGTTTTTAGTAGATTAACTGGGGAAAAACATAAAAAATTCCATATCTAACTTCCAGTCAGTGTTTAGTTATTGCAGTTCAAAGATTCTGATAAAAAAGCTGAGCTGTAGCTGCAGTTGACTTACATGCTGGGCTTTAGATGGTGGGTTTGGGGTATTTTGTTTCAGCACAACCGTGTGAGTAACGCTTGCTGCACACATCTTCATTTCAGCCTCCAGCCTCAGAGTAGCACTAAAAATGTCTAAAATATCAATGTGCCTAAGGTGTGTTCGTGTTTTTGTGTTGTCCCCTCTGCTCTGTGAGGAAAGAGAAAAATATGGCATGGCATGGTACTTTGGGATTCTTTTTTTTCCTCTTTCTTTTCCTGGGTATGTTTTATGTCATCATAACCGTGGAAAGCTTGAATTCTATACTGCAAGTTACAGTTTTTACACTGGACTATATTGCAGTCTTCCTGCAGTTTTCTGAGACATCCTGTGGAATTGTGTGGGGAATTGTAAACCTAAGGGTTGATTCAAAGAGTATGTAGAAGTAGCCTCACTCTTTGTTTCATTCAATAAGGCAATTTCATGATGTCTTATCTTTGACAAGCAATAAACCAAAGTCACGTCAATAAAAGAAAAATCTGCAGTTTTTTCACTGCTTCCTTTCAGCTGGTAGGGTCATTCTCAGTACAAGCATGAGTTATTAAGCTAAACAGCCCATAACGTGCTGTGTGCTTGAAATTAAATCATTTTGATAGCTGAGCAGATGAGCTGCCTTGTCAGTGAGGTTATTTGTCATACCAACAGGGAACCCAAAGACTCACAAGAGGCAAAAACCCATAGCCTACTCACATGGGATGTTTCAGGTTGTCATTGATTGAGATCAGCTTTTTCTGCTTCCCTCCCATCTTCAGGACACGTTCCTTCCTCACGTCGAGTGTGGGACGGTGACCCTGATAGGAGCAACCACAGAAAACCCTTCCTTTCAAGTCAACGCTGCTCTCCTGAGCCGCTGCCGGGTGATCGTCCTGGAGAAGCTCTCAGTCGAAGCTATGGAGGCAATTCTGCTGAGGGCCGTCAGGTCCTTGGGAGTCCAGGTTTTGGGCCAAGGCAAGCAGCACAGCAGCTCTGTGACTGGCAGTGACAGCAAAAGCTCGGAGTGAGTACTTTATGGGCTGCAGGGTGTTAACGCACACGGCCTGAGGAATTGACTGCCTGCCAGGGAGAGAATGGAGCAGTTGAGGGGTGGGAAGAGAAACTCTAGCTAGTAAAGAAAAGAAGTGGCAGCATATGGCAGGGGCAGGGGATTACAGGAGAGAGAGAATTCAAAGCACTGGCTCTCTCCATCCAAAACATAATCTCACCCTCTGGGCTGGAAGAGAGTTTTATACTTGAACCTGTAGCTCCTGACTCACCCTCTGAGGATATTTAAATCTGTTCTGCTGCTGAGAATTTGCTGCGGAAGCCTGTAGCTGGGTCTTTGTCATGTTCTAATGTGGTCTGGCTACTGTCTGTAAAAGCATCATGTTATATTAAGTGATTGATGGGGCATCCCTTCTTAAATTTAGTTGGAAATGCTCAGTAGACTTTTACTGTCTTCTGAGAAGGGAGGACACTACTGTTCCTTAGTTGCAGAATAAGTGCTGCAGTGTGGTTTATGGTGTGCTGTGTGGAGAGAGAACTATTGCTGGCATGTTAACAGATTGTTTTAAGAGCTAGTTTCTCTGCTCCTTGTTGTCCAAAGAGTCACATTTGAGAGAGTTTTGGGAAAAAACAAAAGTCCAGATTTGTCCATAACAGATGTTACCTGACCTCCAGAATGGCTAGCTGGCAAGTAAGAACAATGCTTGGTGCTGTGCTACTGCCATGCAAGTTACTGCACTTCGTGTCGATGCTTGCTTGTGCTGGTAATTTACAGTGTACTGACATTGTGGTGACTGAAATGAATCAGGAGGAATCCACTTTGTCCTTTAGCTTTATCACAGAATGTAAACACCAGAGTAGGTAACCTGAAGGCTGAGGTCAGAGCAGGGGCAGAAAACTACTCCTTTTTTTAGGATACCCTGCCTCGTGGTTTTACCCATTTGTAGCTTCTACTTACTGCAGCAAAGTGAATTTTAGAAGAGAAGACAGCGCTGCACGTCAGCTGTAATGCAATGGCACAGCTGTGGCTGTAGCTACACCCTGAATGTGGTTGGGAGACCTTCCTTTCTGTGCAGGATTAAAGTACAAGGCATAGTTTCAGCTGCAGTTGTTTGGGTTTGGGTTTCGCTAGACTGCATATCTGTAACCTTCCGTTAGCTCTGGGTGATTTAAACAGCACAGTGTGGTGCTTCATCAAAATGAAAGAAGTCTGGCAGGCAGTCTGTCAGACTAGCAGTTACAGAAATCTGTCCATGAAGAGAGAGGGCCTCACTCCTGTGGCCAGTGTGGGAGCCAAGCATTTAAAAATATAAAAATGAGGTTCAGAATTTGGGAGCATTTGTTGCATTTCTGTGTGAAGTCTCTCTTGTCTTCCCTGCCACTCTGCAGTTGATGCATACCATTGCTCATGAGTTTGG
Source organism: Melanerpes formicivorus (assembly GCF_026170545.1). Classification (NCBI taxonomy): domain Eukaryota; kingdom Metazoa; phylum Chordata; class Aves; order Piciformes; family Picidae; genus Melanerpes; species Melanerpes formicivorus. The sequence goes on along the minus strand of NW_027142517.1, from coordinate 595,622 downwards.
CTTTTTATAAGTCTTTCCTGTTCCTTACTGTGGTTCCAGTTTTGGTCTCCATGATACACCCTCCTCCTTGTCCATACCATTTCTGCTCCTTCATTTTGTTTCCACTTCCTACTCTGCAGGAGCAGCTGTGTCTTGTCTCTATGAGTCATGGCTGTTGTTAGACGCAGGCAAGTAACAGTGTTCCTGCTGTCCTGGGGGACAATGGAAGTCACCAATTGCAGTTGAATCGTCTGTTCACTCTGCTCACCAGAGTTGGAACAGGAGCTGTAAGGGAACATGTCCCCAAATGTGGGGCATGCCCACTTTGAAAGTGCTGCAAAAATCTAGCCAGAAGGCACAAAAGATGTGCACATTGCATTTGGGATTTAATTCCCCATGTGAGTCTCCCTTCCCAAACCATGAAAGTGTAGTTTCAAGTCCTTCATGTGCTGCATGGCCTCACTTTATCAGGTCCCTAGGAGTCCAGCAGCCCAACAGAGTAAAACCTGGAGAAAGAGCTTGAGGACTTATTTTACTTTCCCATATTTTCCATAGACCCACTGTGAGAACTCAGGAGACCCTTCACCTGTTGCTGCTCTTCTCAACTCTTCCTGTCACGTTCATTTAGAGCATGTGTTGGAATTTGGCTTTTTCATGTATTTGTATAGTCCTGGCACACCTACAGAGGTAGATGGCCAGAAGAGTGACCTACATGCACTGGGATGCCTTTCTCTAGTAAGATATTTTTGGTGCCCCACTGACTACATTGTAATACCTGTTGCTGTTTAAAAAAAATAATGTAGGATGCATATATGGTTTACAATGTAAACTGTCCTTCCAGTTGTTGCTTTTTAGAGAGCATCCAATAACAGCTCTTGCTGCTGTTAGTTCAAAACATCATGCTAAGTATACCTTGCTATATTCTCTCACATGCATTTGGATAGCTTCCTACCTTTTGGTTGTCTTTACAGTAAGGAATATGAAGTGCTAGCTATGAAATACTGATGAAGTGAAACCCTCTGAAGTTCATCTGGCTGTAGCAGAATTGTGCTCTGCCAAAACCCTAACCCTTGCTTCCGTTCGGTTTAATGAGATAACTTAAGGGAGTTCAAGAGATGAGAGCTCCTGCCCTACCTTTGAAATGCCATCACTAGCATAATGTGCAAGGAGAGGAGTGTGATGGGACTCACAGTGATGGGCATTATGTTGCAGGTTCCAGGTGTACATAGAGGAGAAAGCTCTCAGTACCCTAGCCTACCTTTGTGATGGTGATGCAAGGACGGGACTGAACGGACTCCAGCTAGCGGTTCAGGCCAGATTAGCAGCAGGGAAGATCACTCCTTTGAACCCTACCAAAAGTGATTCTGCAGATGGCATTCTGATAACTGAAGAACATGTAAAGGAGGGGCTGCAGCGATCTCACATCCTGTACGACCGAGCAGGTAAGTATCACAGTATCACAGTATAAATAAGGTTGGAAGAGACCTCGAGGATCATCGAGTCCAACCTCATCGAGTCCTGTACCTCATACAGTTTATAAGATGCAGCATTCTCAAGAGCTGATAGCTTCTTCTAATTTCTGTGTCTTCTTCCCCTTTCATACCAGCTGTTCTGGTGAAAGTGGACTGAAATTTGTCCTAAAAATTACTTTACAGTTGTAGCAGGCTCACCCAGAAATTCCTTCTAAACCAGGTTTCTTTCTGCTTACCACTTGGGAAGTGAAATATGAAAGACATATTTGCTTTTAAAAGTAATGAACTTCGTGGCTTGCTTAGGGCAGGTGGCATAATTGCATTTAAGGTGATAACCACTTAATGTGATAACCAGTCTTGCTAAGTTTGTGACTTGGCAATGTTGGGCATCACAGGAGTTGGCCACTACCATTTTTCATGTGAGAGAGGGTTAAAAATTAGAGACTAAAGATTAGAGATTAGGTGAATCTCCTCAATACATAAGCTGGTTCTTCAGCAATACTTAATCACCCTGCAGTAGAGTATCAAATGATTATGCCAAGTAGTGTTTTAAGAAACTACTTACTTTTGTTTTTGCCACCATATCTGATATGTTCAATTAACTGTCACAGCTCAAAACGTGTGTTGAGGGATTTCTCAGGGTATAACATCTATGCCTGCTTGCAGCCTTGTTGCTGCAAAGAGGAAATGATGGCTTGTTGTCAGGAAGAAGTCATTTGGACACATACTGATAGGATGGCAGCTGAGAAGTTGAGGGTAGGCAGGGGAAGGGAATAAAAATATGTTATGTTGTCTGTTATCAGAAAGAAGTCAGGCATAGGAGGAAGCAAGAAATCTGACCAGTTTGCTAGTGTGAGTCTCTTGCACCAAGTAGGTCCCTTGAGTGTTTGCTGTCGCCTTGTGGCCGCTGTCACACAGAACTCTTGGCTGTGTCCCTTGCTCCCAGCCCTCCTACACCCACCTGCTCTGTTAGAGGTAGTGCAGAGTGCCTCTTCCTGAGGCTCATATAAAGTGCAGGTGGCACGTGTCAGCCATGTGACAGAAATGCTTTGAGATCTGTGCAGAGGGGGGTTTCTGTCAAAGGTTTTTGATGAGGTTGCAAGGTAAAAAATTCTCTTTTTCTTGATGTACAGATTCCATAGAGCCTGCCACAGATAGTGTCACTGTAGCATATTGACTGAATACATTCTTTTACAAAGGTTTCTCCCCTGTGAAGTAGCAGTAGCCTGTGTCTTGTTTGGCCACTGTTGTCCGCAGCAGAGACAGCTGTTTGTCCTTTTAGGTACAAAAGGCTTCAGACAGAGGCTACTGTTTAAATAAAAATATTTTTGTAGCATGCTTTATCTAATACTTTTACAATCACAGTCCTGTAATACAAAGTGCTTCAGCCTTATAAAGTTGAGGGACATGATGCTGTCTGATTGTGATAGCAGCAACAGACATTTGAGAGTAGTGTGTTTGTGTAGAAAGCACTGAATAATTAGGCTTCAGAGTTGTGTAAATGGAATTCTGATTATACATCGTTAATTATTTCCTGAGTACGTGTAGTTGGGCATTCTTTCATGTGCTTACCAGTCACTAGGTTGTTTGGATCTGAAGAGGGCCTACAAGAAGGGTAGAGGGAGACTGTTTACAAAGGCCTGAAGTGACAGCATGAGGAGTAGTGGCTTCAAACTAGAGCAGATTTAGATTGGATGTTAGGAACAGGCTCTTTACCATGAGGGTGGTGGAACACTGGAACAGGTTGCCCCGGGAGGTGGTTGGGGCCCCAGATCTGGAGATATTCAAAAGTGAGGCTTGACAAGGCTCTGGGCAGCCTCATCTAGTTGAGGATGCCCCTGCTTACTGCAGAGAGGCTTAGATGAGATGACCTTTGGAGGTCCCTTCCAGTCCAGACCATTCTGGGATTCTATAAAGACAAGGATCTGTGTGTTTTAGGTGAATCATAGCATCAGTAAGGTTGGAAAAGACCTCAAAGATCATCAAGTCCAACCTGTCACACAAGACCTCATGACTACTAAACCATGGCACCAAGTGCCACATCCAGTCCCCTCCTGAACACCTCCAGGGACAGTGACTCCACCACCTCCCTGGGCAGAAAGGACAAAGAAACAGCTCTAGTCAAATCTGACTGCAGCAGCCACCTGTAACCCCTTCAGTGTGAGAGGAAACAAGCCAGTCAGATTTTAGACTTTAATAGCAGGGGTTTAAAATTTTGACTTTTCTTTTTCTTGAGAAAATGATGCAGCAACCAGATGAATTGGAGTTTACCTGCACATGGACAGTAAATAAGTTTTAAGATAGAGTTTTATTGTCTCTTCTTTTCTCTTGTGTCTGTCTGCTAACACTGATTGGATAGCAAACACCGAGATAAATGTCAGAATAATGGCAGGATTTTTGTCTCACTGTCTGTGTGGTAACATAACTTCAGATATAAGGGAGACTGGGAGTGTATTAAGCTGAAGTTAAATTTTCCTGTAATCCAGAACATAGTTGTTCCTTCCTCCTGTATGGAAGAGGGAAGAGGAGGTGCTTGACATCATCAGGATTCATGCCAGCTTGCTTATTTTCTGCTGGACCAGAATGAGAAGTCTTTCTTACCCATGATGTTGCTCTAGTCTTTCTCCTAAGGCTTTATTCTGTTGCTTATCAGTGAACAGTTGATGAGTACTTTTGGCTAAGAAAATAAGGCAAGATGGGAACTCTGATTTTACTTTCATTCACTACCTCATAAATAGAGATTGCTTGAGAAGTCCAAATATGAATTATGGTCAGTGAACAAGGCCTTTTCTCTCTGGTCTTCTGATAACACTTTAGGTAAATCAACATCTTAGTTTATCTGGGAAACTCTTCATGAGCACATAAAGCAATTTAGGCACATAAATTACCAAGATTTATGCATCCCTGTAGATAAGATACTACACAAGAGGCTTTGTAGAGGACAAGTTTTTCTAGTGTCTGCTTTCTCTTCAGAATGGTATCTGCCTTTGTGGGAAAGACATAGAGCAAATGTATTTTGATTCCAAACACTCTTGAGTTTTGATTTCAAGAGTCATCTGAGCTGCAGAACAGCAGTGATATCAGAGGAGTTGGTATGTGTCTCCAACTGAAGAGATGAAGCCAGAATGTGTACATTTGATGACCAGCCTGAGAGACAGAGCTAATAAAATAAAGGTCTGTGAAAAGTTTGCCTTTTTTTTTAAACTGCTCCTGGTATCTCACACAGAATACAGGTAGACCTTTTTTGAAAAGAAATGTAAAAAGCCTTTGGCCAATGCATGCAATTGTATTTTCTTTAATTGAAACTGCATTTAAAGTGCAATTGCAGAGGTTTTCTCAACTGAGTCTGGTTGTCATCAGACTCATGACTCAGTCACCAACATTAACTTTGGAGGAGATGACAGGAGAAAACTGTCTCTTTCTCAGGCTGCTGTACTCTGAAGTTCCCTGCAAGTGCATTCTCTAGTCCCAACTTAGCCACTGGATTCCTTCTGCCTCTCCAGCTGGTATCCCAAGTGTGACACTTTACAGTAGTCAAACCTGTGTATAAATGCACTCTAGCAAAACAAACAAACAAACAAAACCAAAACACAACCACCCCCACCCCCCAAAACCAGCAAACCAAATCAAACCCCACAAACACAAAAGCTACAATAAACACCTGTGTGAGTGCAACCTCTGGATATATTTAAAGGCCATCTTCTTTACTTGAAGGGACAGACACCTCTCTTCCAAGAGGGTGGTATGAGTTCAGCTGCTGGGGTTTAATTGCTACTAACCCAAGAGTTCGGAGGGAGCACAGACACACTGTTTGTGTTGGCAGAAGTGATGACTGCATACCACAGGGCTCTTTGTGTGGAGTCCCAGCAGAAATAGTTGTCTCCCAGCCTGCCTGCACTGACAATGTGTGTGTTGAATTCCCCATGGGACTGCAATGCAGGAAGATGGACCCAGTTTCTGAGCTAGGAGGTAGAGGTCTTGCTGGCTTTGAAAGGAGCAGTTGCAGCGATATGGGGGCTTCAGTTTTCGCACTCATGCCTGTGGCCTTTTATTTTGTAGCACTACAAGCAACAGTGATGTGTTCTGATATGGGCCTCAGGCTCTAAATCCTTTTAGCTGTGGGGAGCAATACTAACAGATGGCTGTGCATGCAGCCAGTTGCCTCTATAATACAGAGTTAGCTGTGAGCCAAGGAATGCCAGGCACTTAACAATGTAAAATTAAAAAATAAAAAAAAAAGATGATTTGTTTGGAAAGTTTAACAACCATATTGCAGCAAAATACTCTTACACATTTGATGAAAAGCAATGCATGGGAATCAAAACCGGCTGCACAGAGTAAAACTGCAAGCAGGTTCTCGTTCAGCACTTGTAATGTTGACCCTCTGTATCCCTAGAAGATCTGTGGAATGGCTTTGTTTTTCCTTGGAGTCCATATCTAATCATGTATTAAACATTCACAGAATGACAGAATGTTAGGGGCTGGAAGGGATTTAGAAAGATCATCTAGTCCATTCCCCCTGCCAGAGCAGAATCACCTATGCCAGATCACACAGGAATGCATCCAGGTGGGTTTTGAATATCTCCGGAGAGAGAGACTCCACAACCTCCCTGGGCAGCCTGTTCCAGTGTTCTGTCACCCTCATAGTGAATACATTTTTCCTTATAGTTACATGTAAATTTCTGTGCCTCAACTTCTGCCTGTTGCCCCTTGTCCTGTCATTTGGCATCAGTGAGAAGAGCCTGACTCCATCCTCTTGGTACTCACCCTTTACATATTTATAAACATTAATGAGGCCACCCTTTAGTCTCCTCTTCTCCAAGCTAAAGAGCCCCAGCTCCCACAGTCTCTCCTTGTAAGGAAGATATTCCACTCCCTTAAGCATTTTTGTGGCTCTACCCTCAACTCTTTCAAGCAGTGCCCTCTCTTTCTTGGACTGAGGGGCCCAGAGCTGGACACAATATTCCAGATGCAGCCTTAGCAGGGCAGAGTGGAAGGGGAGGAGAACCTCTTTCAACCTACTAACCACACCCCTTCTAATACAGCCCAGAATGGCATTGGCATTCATGGCCACAAGAGCACATTGCTGACTCATGGTCATCCTTCAATAATGTTAAAAAAAAATCCTTGTAATTCATTCAGTCTTCCTATTCCTTATTTAGCACTGTGGTATTTCATGTTTCATTTGTGTGTGCTGACACTTCACCCCTTGTCATTTAGGAGATATTCATATAGAGTCCTCTTTCTAACTGCTTAAAATATCTGGGTTTGTTTCATGTGGTTTATTTTTTTTCTTTTGAAGGAAACATCATTAGTGTTAAAAAAACAACACCTTCCCCTTCATCTGCAGTTGCTCTGTTATGCTTGTGTAGTTTGTAGGATGTTCCAAGTGTCAAAACATGAAGATGGTGAAAACACGAATCACAGAAACATTCAGGTTGGAAAAGACCCTCAGAATCACCAAGTCCAACCAATAACCCTACTCTACAAAGTTCATCCCTAAACCATATCACCAAGCACCACATCCAAATGACCTTTAAACACATCCAGGATTGGTGACTCAACCACCTCCCTGGGCAGCACATTCCAATGACTGACCATTCTTTCTGTGGAAAATGTTTTTCTAATGTCCAGTCTAAACCTACCCACTTGCTGCTTGAGGCCTTTCCCTCTTGTTCTGTCACTAATTACCTGTGAGAAGAGACCAGCACCAGCCTATCTACAACGTCTTTTCAGGTAGTTGTAGAGAGTGATGAAGTCTCCTCTTAGCCTCCTCTTTTTCAAACTGAACCCCAAAGGAGCCCAGCTCCTTCAGATGCTCTTCATAAGATTTATTCTCCAGGCCCTTCACCAGCTTTATTGCCTCCTCTGCACTGACTCCACTACACTAAACAGAGCACTAAACTGTACACTAAAGTAGCTCAACACTAAAATTACATACACATCAGAAAAACTTGATAAAGCTGTTGACCTGCTGTGATCTAGTAAAATACTTGCTGTTTCCTTAAATGCATTTCACTCAGTTTCCTCCTAACAGCCTTGTCTTTCTTTTCTCCCCTACTCTAAATAGGAGAGGAACACTACAACTGCATCTCTGCCCTGCATAAGTCTATGAGAGGCTCAGATGAAAACGCTTCCCTTTACTGGCTTGCTCGAATGCTTGAAGGTGGTGAGGATCCACTCTATGTGGCCAGGAGGCTGGTGAGGTTTGCAAGTGAAGACATAGGTCAGTATTTGCAGTGTTTCATGTTGAAATACAGTGTTGAATGAAGATCTGCCATGCTTCGGGTTTCCAAAAACTGGTATTTGAGAAAAAACAACCCCAAAACTGCTGTGTGCAAAAAAAAGGTGTAAAATGCTGAACTGCTTCACATCCTGTCTGTTTGAATAGAATAGAATAGAATAGAATAGACCAGGTTGGAAGAGACCTTCATGATCATCGTGTCCAACCTATTATCCAACCCACCTAATCAATTAAACCATGGCACCAAGCACCCCATTAAGTCTACTCCTGAACACCTCCAATGATGGTGACTCCACCACCTCCCCGGGCAGCCCATTCCAACAGGCAATCACTCTCCCTGTGTAGAACTTCTTCCTAACATCCAGCCTAAACCTCCCCTGGTGCAGCCTGAGACTGTGTCCTCTTGTTCTGGTACTGGGTGCCTGGGAAAAGAGACCAACATCCACCTGTCCAAAACCTCCCTTCAGGTAGTTGTAGAGAGCAATAAGGTCACCCCTGAGTCTCCTCTTCTCCAGGCTAAGCAGCCCCAGCTCCTTCAGCATCTCCTCATAGGGCTTGTGTTCCAAACCCCTCACCAACTTCGTTACCCTTCTCTGGACACGCTCCAGCAAGTCAACATCCTTCCTAAACTGAGGGGCCCAGAACTGGACACAGTACTCAAGATGTGGCCTAACCAGTGCAGTGTACAGGGGCAGAATGACCTCCCTGCTCCTGCTGGCCACACTGTTCCTGATGCAGGCCAGGATGCCATTGGCCCTCTTGGCTGCCTGGGCACACTGCAGGCTCATGTTCATCCTACCATCAACCAGCACCCCCAGGTCCCTCTCTGCCTGGCTGCTCTCAGCCACTCTGACCCTAGCCTGTAGCTCTGCATGGGGTTGTTGTGGCCAATGTGCAGAACCCGGCACTTGGATGTGTTAAATCTCATGCCATTGGACTCTGCCCATCTGTCCAGCCTGTCGAGGTCTCTCTGCAGAGCCTCTCTACCCTCCAGCAGATCAACTCCTGCCCCCAGCTTGGTGTTGTCAGCAAATTTACTGATGATGGACTCAATGCCCTCATGCAGATCATCAATAAAGATGTTAAAGAGCATGGGGCCCAGCACTGATCCCTGGGGCACACCACTAGTGACTGGCTGCCAGCTGGATGTGGCACCATTCAATCTCTGGGCTCAGCCCTCCAGCCAGTTCCTAACCCAATGCAGTGTGCTCCCGTCCAAGCCATGGGTTGATAGAAATGGCTCTGGAAGATGACCTGCAAACTTCTGACTCAATAGCTGTCTCCCTAGTTGTAAGGCATCTTGAATTGACCTATCCAAAGTAGCAGAAGCAGCAGCACTTCTAGCACACATGTGATGGGTGAGGTTACAAGGTCTGGGTGAGCTCCATCTTTACAGTGGTATTTCCACGTCTTTCATAATTCCAGAAAATAAGGGAATCTCATACATAGGAAGCTGCTGCTCAGGCTGCCACCATCTGGCAGCAGATTCCCTCTCTAAATCATATCCTTGACTTAGACCTTTTTGTTTTGGGAGCAGGCAGGAGAAGGAATGCTGTGGATGGAGTTGAGTATATGTTATGTACTGCAGAGTATTGCAACAGGAGTTCCGACATCTGAGAAAGCAACTTTGAAATGTGTGTGGGTAACCTTCTGTCTTGCAGGAAGCGGGGGGAATAAAGAGGAGAAAAAAGAAGAACCAGTAACTCAAGTAAACTGATTTTAACCTGCTTTCTCTGATCCCTTTTTGTAGGGCTGGCAGACCCTCTGGCTTTGACACAAGCAGTTGCTGCTTATCAAGGCTGCCACTTCATTGGAATGCCAGAGTGCGAGGTAAACACTTGCTTCATTCATTTGAAAGTATTGTAAAGCCTACCTGTAATTTGAAAGTGATTTGAAAGTACTGTAAACCCTATCTGTAAATATAAAAAGAGATTGCAAGTACAAGGCAGATTTAGTTAGTTGTTTGTTCAGCATGTCCCTTCATTGACAAAAGGAGATTGCAGCTCTTCAGGTAGGTGTTGTGGCATGAAATAGAATTTACTGCGTATTTGCTACATGTACTAACAGATTTTTGCTCTGTACTTTTTTTTCCTCTCTGTTACAAATAAAATAATATATTCTGATACTCTGAAGTAGATGTTCTTTTCTAGTAGTGAAAATCATGAAAAGCTGTGCTGTTAAATAATAAAGGTCATGCTATAGTGGCAGGCAGGGGTCAGTTTTAAAACATAATCCCTGTCGTTGTACACAAATCACCCGAATAACAGGCCTTTTCCCAAAGAGCTTGGAAGAAGCTATTTAACATTTTCCCTCTTCTTTTTTCCAGGTGATTCTAGCACAATGTGTAGTGTATTTTGCCAGAGCACCAAAGTCCATAGAGGTATACCAGGCATATAACAATGTCAAAGAGTGTCTGAGAATGCACACGGGACCTCTGCCGCCTGTACCGCTGCACCTGAGGAATGCCCCGACAAAGCTCATGAAGAACTTGGGTTATGGTAAAGGCTACAAATATAACCCCATGTACAAGGAACCTGTGGACCAGGACTATCTACCAGAAGAGTTGAAAGGAAGAGACTTCTTCAAGGTACAAAAAACCTGATGGCCTGATTGTAGTGGAATAATGGAACTTACCCAGCTGTTACTGTGGTTGAAAGTATTAAACCACTGAGCCTTTTGGATGCTTTCTTGCCCTTCTGGTTTTACTACTGTTACTCTGAAGGTGTTTCATGAAGATTTGCAGTTAAGCAGTATAGACAGGGAAAAAGTAAGCTGTGTCAGCGTAGTGCTCTCACTCTCTGATTCAAACTAAACAAAGCAAAAATGAGGGACTTGTCTTTCTGGCTCTTGCTGTGAGACCAGGAATGTTCTTGTGCTGCTTTTAAAAATCATTACCTAGTTCAGGTTTTGAGAATGTTTGTTTTCCAGGAAAAAAAAACCCAGCAAATTGTATCCTCCCTACTAAAATAATGTAAGCAAAATATAATTACAATGTAATTACTGCTCTTATGATGTTCCAGCAACTATTTTTTTTTACATTTATTATATCAATAAAGTTGTTAAAAATAGCATCTCTGCATTTGCTTAAACATTCTTGTGAGAGCAGCATGGTTTTGAAAACTTGGAAGTTTCTTTCTCAACTTGGAAGTTTCTTTCTCGTTCCTACTTTCCAAAGTTTTAGTGGCTGTTCTGCTTCCAAAATTGCTTACAGTAGCTGAATTAAGTTTGGGTTTGAAGTTGCATCACTTAAAGTTTTTGCTACATGATGACCTTTTGGGAAGTGCTCTTGAAAATAAGATTCCTGGTAATGAAACACTCATTTCTATCTTGTGCTTCAAGAATTCCTTAGGCTTGGAATTGGAAAGTTGAAGGACAGGAATTGGCTTACTGCTGTTGTAAGGAGTTTGGCTGCCTCTTCCTACTGAAAACATCCACATCTAAGGCTGCTGTTAACTGGTCATTTCAGTAGGTGGTATCACAGAATATATCTGGTTGGAAGAGCTCTCAAAAATCGTCCAATCCAACACTCAACCTGGCACCGTAGGGTCAGCACTAAACCATTTCCCTAAGCACCAGGTCCACATGCTACCTGAACCAGGGATAGCAACTCCACCACTCCTGTGGGCAGACTATTCCAATGTTTGATAACCCCTTTAGTGAAAAAGTATTTCCTAATATCCAGCCTAAACCTTCCCTGGTGCAGCTTGTGACCATTTCCTCTCTTCCTGTCACTTGTCATGGAGAAGAGGCTGTCCACCTTCTTGCTCAAACCTCCCTTCAGGTAGTTGCGGAAAGTGTTGAGGTCTCCCCTCACCTCCTCTCCTCTAGGCTGAGCAACCCCAGCTCCCTAACACACTCCTTGTAGGCCCTGTGCTCCAGGCCCTTCATGAGCCTCATTGCCTTTCTCTGGACATGCTCCAGCACCTCAGTATCCTTCCTGTAGTGAGGGGCCCAGAACCAAACACAGTACTTGAGCTGGGGGCTCACCAGTGCTGAGTACAGCAGGATGATCACCTCCCTGTTCCTGCTGGCCAGAGTGTTTCTAATACAAGCCATTGCTATTGGGTTTCTGAGCCACTGGGGCACACTGCTGACTCATACTCAGTCGGTTATCGACAAAGACTCCCAGGTCCCTTTCCAACGTACAGTCGTGGCAGTGTCCCTGTTGTGGGCAACATTCCACCACTATGCTGTTTATTTTTCTTCTCGGTACTCCCTTCTTAAGTGTGCAGTGGTCCAGTGTGCTAAAAAGCCAGCAACTGCTCCAGCTGTGTGTAACTGGCCTAACTAGCAGCTGGGTGAGAGAAGAGGACTGTGTTTGGCTAGAATTACAGTAGGTAATGAGCAAAGAAGTGTTTCATTGCTGGAATACTGAGCAGCCCCTGGGGCAGCATGTCAAAGTGCCCTTGGATAAACTAGCCACCAGTGATGAGGATGGATGTCTTGGCTGAAAATTCCACCCTACACTGTAGCTGAGTGCAATTACAGCTGGATTTGCTCAGTAACGACTCAGGATTTGCGTGCTACATGTTTCCTATACTTTTGTTACTTGTTACCTACTGTAACTGTATGTCCAGAGAAGTTGTGGATGCCTCATCCCTGGAAGTGTTTAAGAACAGTCTGAATGAGGCTTTGAGCAACTTGGTCTAGTAGAAGGTGTGTCTGCCCCCATGACAGGGTGGTTGGAACTAGATGATCTTTGAGGCCGCTTCCAACTCAAGCCATTCTGTGATTCTGTGGTGACAATTCCTGTCCTGATCCTGCTTAGTTGTGAAATGTGAGGTCAAAACTTAGAATGCTTTATGTATAGCTTCTGATTTTCTTTTGCAGTTGAACTAAGGATGCCACATGCCTGCTACATGGTATACACAAGTTGCAGGTCATTATTTCTTGACTGCAGAGAACTTGGTACTGTGTGGCACTTAGATCTGAGGGGTTGCCACAACACACCTCTCACAGACCAGGAGGTCTGTGCTCTGAGGATGCAGTTTCAATCAGGAAGCCACTTCCCTGTAGCAGGAAATTCAGCTGATGACTCATGTTTCAAGGTAGATTACCTGACCTTTACCCTGATCAAAGGTTTTCAATATACAACCTGCAAAGCTTTTGTATTACTGTCTTCTCTCAACCAAAGGGTGTTTGTATTGGAGATTAATTTTGTTGTGAGGGTCCCAGCTTGGTATTCTCCATATTAAGTTCTGCATAGCAAAAACATAGTGCTTAAGAGAAAGATGTAACTGAAATGTTTCAGAAATTAAACTGATTGCATTTTTGCATACTGTTGTTCTTCCTCACAGAAGTTCCTCTGTTCTTCACAGGAGGATGATTTAGCAGGGTAGGAGCTGCTACTCCACATTTTTGTCAGCCCTTTCAAGACATGTAGAAGAATGGAAACATAAGGGTCTGTGTGTATATTGTCTGCACAACCAATCAACATGTGTTTTAATTCTTAAGACACAGAGAATTGAGGTCAATAGTTAAATGCCCCATGATTTGCAAGCTGACCCAGTCAATGGAATGGTAAGCTCCAAGACATTTTTCTGTCTTATGGGTGTGCAAGAGGTTGGTGTGCTTCCTTTTGCACCTGGCAGTTAGAAGTGCTGGGCTAATGCAATCTGAGGTATTTTTGCAATCTTCTTTTCTTCTACTAGCCAAAAGACTGAGATCACCTCACCAGGTATTTTTAATTCTGCTGCCTACTAGGACTTCAGCCGAATTTACTACAAAGTTTTACACATGGAAAACCTCAGACTATAGTTTCTTTCCTGTGGGTGACAAATCTTTTAAAGCTCCATCTACAAAATTTGACATGATACTTCATTTTATAAGGTACTGAGATATTCAGGGAAAAAGGATAAGGGATTTATTCTCCACTCTCTCCTGCTGGTGATGAGGCCATGCCTGTTCATTGGCTAAACTGGATTGGGCCCAACACTGATCAGTTTAACCCAATATTTACTAACAAACACTGAAGACAGTAATAAAAATGTGTTTATTTTGCTTTGCTGGATTTGGTATTTGGAAGACATAAAACATTGCTATTTGGGTCAGATATTGGAGAACATTCCTGGGGCATGCTTATGCAGTATGCTAGGCAAAGGATTTAGCAATGAAGATACCAGAAAAGTGTAAAGACTGGTTTAGAATTCCTAGTAAGACATTTCAGATTCTTATTCTTGGTAATGTCAGCTTTTATGTATTGCAAGAAATGGAAACTTGAGGTTGTGTCATTTCATATAAACCACGATGATCTTTGAGGTCTCTTCCAACCTTAGTGATACTGAATACTGAATATTACTCTCTCTTTGTGCCTTCTAGGTGCTGGCAGCTGGGGTCACTGCACTTACAGGGAAGCTGATGGTTCATACCATCACCTCTTCCACTGAGTAAATTGGTTTTCAGTATTTTCACCTGCTCTGAACAAGGCCAAGGACTTCATACAGCTGATCACACTTGCTGCACCTGTGTTTTTTCTCTGAAGCTAGCCTTCAGGTAGACAGTTGTTTTTGTGTTCTGAAATACTAAATTGTGTACAGAAATTTCCATTTTGACCATAAGTTAAAGACTTTTATTTGTTGCCAAAAGACAAAAGTATGATACAGCTTGCAATTAATAGGAATTGTTTTGCCCTACTTAGAACTGAGGTTGTACAGGTAAAAGTTAGAGTATCCAAGATATACAGGATGCAAACAAACAAGCTCCAGAGATAAACTGAGAACATTACCAGTATGTAATTTCAGTGGCTCCCAGGCATAAGGCAGTTGTGTAGTATAACAGGTTTGTGTATAAAGAGGTAGTGGATGTCAGCTCAGTAAATGCTGAATCCTTGTACATAAAAAGACACATAGGGTATTTGCTGCAGATTGTACACAGTCATTCTCTGGGAAGCTGGAGTATTTTTTTAGGCTCTCCAAGGTTTTGGCCAGAATGCCACGCTAAAATCTTCTGATCATGCAGAAAGGCACCCATGAGCTTCAAGCTCCTAAGACCTCTAAAGCCCTGACATATTTTCCTATTTTCAGTAACTAAACCAGCATTATATATGAAACATATATATATATAAAACAGATTATACATTTTAAAAATCTTTCAACATATCACATGATTATTATGTATGTCTTCTCCTCCTCATTCAAAAGCTGAGTTGCAAGTTTTCTGGCTAATGCTTAGAAGGAGATACTTTTGTTTAAATAGCTTAATCCTTTGTCTATTAATAGATGTCTCCAAACAAACGGGTTCTGACCTTCTATTTAACAACAGAACTGGGTAAACTCAGCTGTTCAGGAACATGCCTTTTGGTGCCCAGAAGTACTTTATTACATTATCTTTGAAAAACAAGACTTCAGTGGAGGAAGAGCTTTGCAAGAACAGCCTAGTACACATGCATAAAGAATGACTGGGTTATTACAAGTTATTACAACAAGGGACTGTGTCAGCACAGAGAAACCCCTGCAAGGATGCATACCTGGTGATCCTCTGCTTTAAAAGACAAAAGTCACTTCCAAGAGTATTTCTAGACCACTTTGAAAATATTTCTTCTGCCTGAAGTTAAGATTTTTCTAATTACTAATGATTATGTCAATCTCAAGAAATACAATTAAATTACTCCCCAGTTTCTCTGGGATTGATCAAATAGGAAAGGTAGAATCAAGACAGGAGCATTAATTTTCTACAGGAGTGAAACTTGGACTACAGCAGGAACTGATCTGCAAATGCTAAATTCCCTTTCATGGAGAAGTACACCTGCCAAAGAACAGTATGCTTTGCGTTGGGTTGTGGCGAATAAAGAAAAGGAAAGGATGGTCAGCATTGAAATGCTCTTCCAGAACCATGCAGAGCATAGCAATGCCAGCAGTAGCAGCTGCAGCTTCTGTGCCTTCCTCATTCACTTCTACGAAAGCCTTGTGGACAATTTTAGAGATAAAGAGGTCACGTGCCCCTGACATTCCTGACAAGTCAGCCTTGCCACTGTCAAATAAATCCAACAAGCCCATAGTGGCTAAATCCGATTCAAGGTCGTAGCTTTCTTCTAGCTTGAACTTGGGCAAACGCACGTGAACATCAGTGGAATATAGATGCTCTGGACATGTCCATTCCTGGAGCTTCTCTAAGGTAAGCTGCTTTTCCAGCTAGAATTAAGAAGACAAGAGATCATTACACATTACTCCATTTTCAGTAACATTTACAAGGCACTATACAAATAAGACCATGCCCATATTGTAGACAGCTCCATGAAGTTGAAACAAATGCCATTCAAATTTAGTGGAGTCAGTGCAGGTTTTACATTACAAACCAATGCAAACATTTTGCTTCTTGCTGCAGCATACAGAAGGGAAACTGATAGGAACTGAACTTAGTCATTCTTTCAAGTAACAGAAGTCTCTCAAAGACATTGAAGACTCATAGAATGGTTTGGGTTGGAAGGGACCTCCAAAGGTTGTCTAGTTCAACCTCTCTGCAATGAGCAGGGACATCCTCCATTAGATCAAGTTGCCCAGAGCTCCATTGAAAAGCTGGTGTGTTCCTGGTCATTTAATGGAAAACAGTCTCACTACCTTGAGGCTAAGAAAATAAAGACTCTGAAAGGTAATAAAAGTTATGTAATTAAAAAAAACTAAGCAAGGCAAATTAATTCCTATAGTTAGCTTTGTTTTCACAGTCTTCTTTATGGTTCAGTCCAGCAAGCAAAAGGACACACAAATGCAAGCTACAAAACTGAACACAGCTTCTCTTTCTGGTGCAGCACATGCATGTATTCTTTACTGAAGTGGTAACAGACCATTGTCTAAAATTATGCTTGATAGATACAAGGCTCTCAGAACATGGATTTGCTAAAGCTTTAATTTTGAAGGCCTACACCTATCCATTAATTAAATGCATTAACTTAGGTGGGTCACCTTTTGCAGTCCAGTGGAGTCATCTTCAATGTCATCAGGTAACAGGATGATCATACTAAGTTCTTCTTGCTCGTAAGGCAGCTCTAGAACGCGGATCTTCACTTCAGGGATGTACGTGAAGCGGAATTTGTTTTTCTGATACATCATTTTCACTGTCTTTCTTTCATTCTGGATGGATGGATGAAAGGTACCAAAAGTAACAGTTGAGAAGATAGTAATTTAAAAAACTTTTAGGAAAAAAGTAAGGTGACAATTGCATAACTGAAAAAAAAACTTCCTCCGTTGTATCAGGCAATTATAAAGCTGCCTTCATCGGTAATAACAGTACAGTACCACAGTATAACTAAGGTTGGAAGAGACCTCGAGGATCATCGAGTCCAACCCATCACCACAGACCTCATGACTAAACCATGGCACCAAGTGCCACGTCCAATCCCCTCTTGAACACCTCCAGGGATGGTGACTCCACCACCTCCCTGGGCAGCACATTCCAATGACGAATGAGTCGCTCGGTGAAGAACTTTCTCCTCACCTCGAGTCTAAACCTCCCCTGGCGCAGCTTGAGACTGTGTCCCCTTGTTCTGGTGCTGGTTGCCTGGGAGAAGAGACCAACCCCTTCTTGGCTACAAACACCTTTCAGGTAGTTGTAGAGGGCAATAAGGTCTCCCCTGAGCCTCCTCTTCTCCAGGCTAAACAATCCCAGCTCACTCAGCCTCTCCTCACAGGGCTTGTGCTCAAGGCCTCTCCCCAGCCTTGTTGCCCTTCCCTGGACACGTTCAAGTGTTTCGATGTCCTTCTTAAACTGAGGGGCCCAGAACTGGACACAGGACTCAAGGTGCGGCCTAACCAGTGCAGAGTACAGGGGCACAATGACTTCCCTGCTGCTGCTGGCCACACTATTCCTAATGCAGGCCAGGATGCCATTGGCCTTCTTGGCCACCTGGGCACACTGCTGCCTTCATCAGTAATAACAGGTTCTTCTGATGACTTAATGAGTTGCTGTTAGATTTGGTTCTCCTTTGGCTTCTATAGCACAACCCTCACAAAACCTGAAAAATTTATTCAAGACACTGTACCTTTGTATTGTTCTAGCCTGAAAGATGACAATGTTTAAAGTCAAAAGGGGTCAACTCTGTGCAGCATACAGATGCCTGTATAGAGTACCCTGTAATTTTTAATTGTTATTTTAGCTGTAAGCAAAACTTCACTTTAGCACCTATACTATGTGATCTTTTCATTTAATGTACACTACCAAGACATCTCTATCTTACCTTACTCAAACGAAATGGCATGTCAGTGGTGTCAGCATCTCGAAATTTCTCTGCCCAGTTCCCTTTGAAATAAATAGCATTCACCAGTACTAGCTTGGTCATACTATCAACTGAGCCTTCAGACAGCAGATCAGGGATTTTACCTTCAGAAGAGGCAGAAAAAAAAGTCAAAACTAAATCTTGTAGTAAGTTGATAGCATATAAAACATACACAAAGAAACTGATGCTGCAGAAATACTGTAGCTATAGAACCCTAGGTCAGTAACGAAGTGCACTTCAGTACCTGTCTCTTCACCAAGCTTTTCACACTATTAGAAACTTTTGCTATCATTTGATTAAAGTGTAATCTTTTTAGCTTGACCTGTCATGTATGACTTATCATACAAGAACTAGGAAACAGTCACACTTAGGACTACTCAATTTAGAACTATGTATATATATATATATACACACACTATGGACTCAGATTGGCTAAAACAAATTCTTAAGAGCATAAATCTGTGCTTAGCCCTCTCTCTTGCACTTGTCAGCCTGAACACAAAACAGCTAAAAGAGTCTCTGGACTTAGGGAACTGTTTAAGTGTCTTGCTTAAGTACTTTCCGCTTCTATCAGTGCATCAACTGAGTATCACAGGGAAAAGTCAAATTGTTCTAAAGGCAGCAGTGAATAAACCCTATTCCTGCTCTCAAAGTGTGAAACACTGCCAGTTAATTAGCCAAAATGGTTTACCTTCAGTTTTCTCCTTTACCCACTGGTTAATTTCTTTCCTGGCTTCATCAGAAGCCTGAACAAAATCAACTGGAGCCAAGTCAGCGCCATATAATTTCTGAGTATTAGTCAGGAAATCCTAGATTTTGGAACGATAAGAAGCACTCTTATTGCATGCAGATAAGAAAGTATCTCTTTATGATGTAGATAAGGTGCCCATCAAACAGATTATTACCTACTCTAAGGTGGGGCTCTAACAGAGCATTGCTTGGGGCGTTTCTGAGGTTACTGGGTTTTTTTCTGTCTCAGAATAAGCCTCAGAGGACATCTGCCACGTATACACCTGATGGAGTGCTTTCCGCAGGTGTGGCAATAGTTACCTGTCATGCTACCGAAACAGGCTCAAGCAGAGCTAGGATAAAACAAAACTCTCCAAAAGAGCTGAAGAGGGATTAAAATAGCAACCTAGGTACACTTTATACAAGGGTGTAACTCCCCAGTGAAGAGGCCTGTTGTTCAGCCATGTTGGGCATCCCCTCCCAAACCAATGCAGTGTTTGCAGGAATATTTAAATAATGTGGTGCTAGACCAATGGAAGCCCTAAAAAACCCTGATTGCAACAGACACAGCTGGTTGCATCCTAAAAAGCTGGTTGCAACAGAGTGGGCTGTTACAACAGTTACTGTAAACTAAGAACACAGACAAGAAATTTTTCTCTTGAGGCCAAGAGCAGCAGAGTGAAACAAGCAATGAAAATCTTTTACTGTGTTCACGGCTCTTAGGTGAGAGGCACAGATGCCTACACATCTGGAAACAACTGTGCATGTTTACAAAGTAACACTGACTGGCCAGTAACACTTAGAAATATGCCTAGAAATATTTCTACTTTATAAATACTCAAGACACTGCACTTTCCTACCAGGCTTCACCACACCATCACGATCTGCACCAACGTACGGGCAAAAAGCTGTAGGTCTTCTCTCCAAAAAGCCGATTGGCAAGCCGTAAGAGGTAGGGAGCATTGCTTCTGTTCACATCCATAGTCAGACTCTGAAATCTTGAATGAACATCTTCAACTTTGTCAAAATGAAGTGTCTGAAATAAAAGAAGCAAATTAGCTGCCGCTAATACTGTCTTAAAAGACCATACAGTATACCTATAAGGTAGGTCTGATCCAGCAGGTAGGAAGGTTGAAGAAAGAGAAGAGTCTGGAAGCTGCTCAGAGACTTCTGTAAGCCTCAAAGAATGAATGACACTGTTTCCTAGTGCTATACTGCCTGTGTCAATCTCTTATATTAACTCCTGGTTCATACCTACACACAGCTGAAGCCATTGATCATAACCCCAAGTCCTGTTCGTAACCCCAAGTCCTGTTCATGATTTCCTCCTGTGGGCTTCTGGGCACACAGGCTCATTCTCAGTTGGGGAAACAAAAGAGACAAGCCCACAGAAACACTCAGGCTGTCTTGCTTCCCCACTTAGGCCAAAGGTAACTTGAGGTTTCTCTTTTCAGAGCATAAAATCAAAACCAGCACAGGTGAGGCCTTAAGAAATCTTAGAAAATTATCTTTTACAGTTTTATGGAAGTAGAACTGCTTAGATACATTAAAACACAGCATCATCTTAAAAGTCAAATGCATTACTGCAGTTTCTCTTTCCCAAAGGCAAACTGGCTGGTCAAGGCTCACAGATGCAAGAGCCAGACCTCACAGGCAGGGAACAGTAAACCAATCAGGGATATTCACATGCAAACTGAAGTCATGCATTTCTCAGCAGGGAAGTGCTGTGAAACACCCACTGGATTAAAAGGAAGATCCTCAGTTTATCTCACTAGTGTTTTTGGTCAGGACTTTGTGCACATATTAATGCACATCTGAACAAACACATCATGGAGCAAAACCAAACTTAAAATAGTACTACAATCACGGAAACAGAATCCTATATGCTTGCAAACAGCCTTGGACAGTCAACAATCACTGCCTTCTTCATTAATTATGTTGTCCCAAGTAAAGCACTATGGTATGAATACATGGATTATTGAAGGTGACTGTGTTGAAATACTCCCCCATCCTCCCTGCTCCCCAGGTTCCTTTCGCATGATTTCTGCTGTCAGTAGGTTTATCCTGGGTGGGGCTGTCAGTCTGATTACATGAAATTTATGTTCCAGGTCTGTTTGTACAAGTAGTGAGAAAATAATTTTATTGTCTTATTCAGTAAGCACAAGATCAGCCAACAGCTCCTTCTAAAGTCCAGGATACAAAGGTGAAATTATTCGTAGGCAAATCTATGCTGATGACTGCAGTGGGAAGTCTCACACACCTTTCTGCACTAGCAGGCATTAACCTAGCAAAAGGAAACTGTAAAAGTGACCAAGGCCCCTTCAGACAGGAGGCTTCAGGGAGAGACTGGTCTACACCACTTGTGCAATTTAGAATGAGGATTTCTAAACTGTGCTACCTAACTACCTAAGGCTATGGTGAAAATAAGCACCTGGGCTCAGCTCCTTCGAGATATCCCAAGTGCCTAGCTGTAACTAAGATACAAATACTTAGTAGCATCATCATGGATTATCACAGTGGTTATGCTTTAAAGATGAAACTAAAGATTACTACCGTGTTCCTTACAGAAATGCACAGCATTATTAGCAATAAGCATGCCATTGGTGGCCTGGTATTACAAAACAAGAGTTCCTTGTCAGAATGTCTCACGGAAACTACTAAAGCTTTGGCTGCTGGAAACTCCCATCATTTTCAATGGGAGATTGATGCATCAATTAAATTAGCTGCCTACTTAAAGAATTAACATGTGAAATAAAATGAGAAACAATGGCCATCACAAATATGGGAAGAAGGCCCTGGAGCAGAGCAGGCAAAAGGTAACCACACAAAGGCGCCTGAGGAAGCCTCAGTGAGCACGATGGATATCCCCCTTTCATGTTCCCTCTTCTAAAACACAACAACTTTTAATGTGAAAAAGTGAGCTTTAAATTGTTTTTTACTAACCTTCAGCATCTGTGACTCTGTGTTACCTCTGGCCCCTGAAAGGACCATGGCCAGAGCAGCGGAGACACTGAGAGGAGAGAAGAACACATTTCCTGTTGGGTTGGTCTCGTTAAACCTTCTGAAGAGGTCAAGTGCAAACCTGCTGTTGGTGTTAGCCAGGTCCTCCATGGTTATAGCTGAAAAATACATCAGTCAGATAAGGACATCAGGAAACACTCTTAGAAAACATAACCTTGTGTGACTCAGAGTGAAAACTGGATCAATCTGAGTGCAGCTGGGTACAGAAACAGCAAGAATTTCATTGCCAGTGCATTTTCTTCAAATAGGAGAACCAGTCACACTGAAAAAGTTTTTTTTCCCCACATAAATTGTATCTCTCAACCTTCCCCACCACACTAACTCTAAATACGTTGGTTTTTAAAAATGCCTTTCCTTCTAACTTGAAATTGGAGATATGTGTGCTGACAGAGTTGCAAGTTGAAGTCTTTGCGTCTCACAGACCAGCACACCCCACATCCCAGAGTGCTTCAGAACGGCTTTCCCCTCCACTTTTCTACTTGACTCCTCCACAGAGAACACTGACAGTAACTGCTGAGAGAGATGCAGACACCTTTCAACAAGCTGCCTGTCCTCACACCACAGGTGTCAGTCTCCTGACAAAGACTGAGGTGGACCATTACCTTCAGCACTACTGTCTCACCAGCCTGCAAAGTTGTGGCATGCTGCACCTCGATATAAACAACAGTCCCAGCCAGGCTGAGCAGCCCTAAATGCAGGGGCAGAGCCTGGGGTCTTGTTAGCCGAAGGTGAGGTACCGGCCAGCAAGGCTGAGATGAGGAGCACAGCAGATAGAGCTTTAGGGCTGATGCTGCACCCAGAGCAGTGATTCCTTTGGGAGAGATGCTCCTGGGAGGCCCCTGGAGTGGGAGGGAAGGTGAGAGGGCTGGGTCAGGTATAAAATCCCACCCAAAGGCTGATAGCAGCACTGCTTGATGATGCAAAGCTTTCCTGCTTGCCCAGCTCTGATTCCCGCTTCTCTTTTGATTGCCTGCAAAAGGACTTCTGGATTTGATGGTTTCTGGTTCCTTTCCTCAAGCAGCTGGATTTGTGCATCTGCCACCAGGAACCACACCAGCAGCCCAGGAAGTTACAACTGCTGTCCTAAGCCAGCTGCACGGAGGAGTCTGCATCAAATATTTCTACAGAGACTTCCTACAGCAACGGCAAAGTAACGTTATCTGCTGCCACTGCCGTTTAGGTGAACGCCCCACACCTTTGCACTGTGCCAAGAAACAAACCATAAATCCCCAACAAACCCAATCGAAAAGAGAAAAAGCAAAAACCGACACCGCCTCAAACGTCTGCTTTTACTTTCGGTTACTAAAGCCACACCACTTTGCAAGCGCTGCGTCGTGAAAAGCCAATCTACAGCCCCCGCCCCATGGCTACCGGCAGGGCCCCGCCGCAGACCTCGCCGCCGCGGCAGCGGGAGGGCACAGGCAGCAGAGGAAAAATTCCCATTTTCGTCCCGTTATCCCACCGGTCACGTAGAAGGACCCCGAGGACACAGGCTGTCCTGACCTCATCCGGCCCAGTTTAGCCGAGGGCCGCGGCTCTGCCTACCTGCCTGCCCGGTGCTGAGCGATGCGATGCGCTGCGGTGCGGTGCGCTGTTAAACGGTCCGGTCCTGAGCAGTGCGGGGCAGAGCCGCGCGTAAGGCAAGGCCCTACCGGGGCGGGACTCGGGGCGGGCCACGGGGCGGGGGCACCAGGGGCACCGGGGGCACCGGGAGAGGCATGAATCTACCGGCGGACGAAAGCGAGCGCCCCGAAACACCTCCTGCAAGATCTATGCTGGTTTAGGAGGATTTGCCCCGGAGACGCCCAAAGCTGCGCGGCTATTTCCCCATCGCGCTGCTCTGCTTGCCCTCAATGTGTAGATCACAGTTCTCTTTACTTTTATAGTATGAGGAGATTAAGAGCACCGAGGGCTCTCTCTGGTTCCACCCAGTAACTTTTTCTCCACTAAACGGACACGCCACGCACACTGCCTGCTCATGCTTTGGATGCATAGCACTACCCCTTCACCTGCAGTTAAAGGTGATTAAACTGTTCCCCTTCTTCCAGTCGTGCTTTTGTTGTCTTCACCCGAGGCAGCATGAGGCAGATTAGGACCCTCTGAACAATCGCCACTGAGCCGTGATTCAGAGTTGTGCTGTCTATAAGAAACAAACACCTGGCTCAGGACCCCTCTGCTGCAAGTCCTTTCTAAGGCCAATCCCAAACTCCCCAGGAACCCAGGTAAGCATCCCAGGTTTGCAGTATTCAGAAATCCCACATTTACCAATGAAGAGTATCAAATGTAACACCTATCTACAAGAAAGGAGGATCTGGGAAACTATAGACCTGTCAGTCTGACCTTGGTACCAGGGAAAGTGATGGAGCAGGTATCTCAAGCACCATTATATGACGTACAGACACCAACCAGAGGATCAGGCCCAGGCAGCATGGGTTTATGAAGGGAGGTCCTGCCTGACCAACCTGATCTCCTACGACAGGATGACCCAACTGTTGGATGAGGGAAAGGCTGTGGATATTGTCTACCTAGACTTACTTTCTAAAAGCCTTTGACACTGTTTCCCACAGAATTCTTGTGGACAAACTGGCTGCTCACGGCTTGGATGAGCACACACTCTGCTGGATAAAGCACTGGCTGGGCAAACAGGCCCAAAGAGTGGTGGTCAGTGGAGTTAAATCCAGCCGGCAGCCAGTCACAAGTGATGTTCCTCAGGGCTCAGTGTTGGGACCACTTCTGTTTAACATCCTTATTGATGATCTTGATGAAGACATAGAGTGTGTCATCAGTGAGTTTGCAGATGATATGAAGTTAGGTGAAAGTATTGATCTGCACAAGGGCAGGGAGGCTCTACAGATGGACTTGGATAGACTGGATGGATGGGCTAACATTAACAGAATGAACTTCAACAAGGCCAGATGATAGGTCCTGCACTTGGGTCACAACAACCCCAAGCAACGCTACAGGATTGGGGAAGTGTGGCTGGCGAGCTGTCTGTCAGAAAGGGACCTGGGGATTCTAATCCACAAACAACTGAACATAAGCAAGCTGTGTGGCCAGGTGGCCAAGAAAGCCAATGGCATCCTGGCTTGTATCAGAAATGCTGTGTCCAGCAGGTGTAGGGAGGTGATTGTCCCCTTGTACTCAGCACTGGTGAGGCCGCACCTTGAGTATTGTGTCCAGTTTGGGGCACCTCAATACAAGAGAGATATTGAGGTGCTAGAGCCAGCGCAGAAGAGGGCAAGGAAGCTGCCAAAGGGCCTGAAGAATAAATCGTATGAAGAGCGACTGAAGGAGCTGGGGCTGGTTAGCTTGGAAAGGAGGAAGCCGAGGGCAGACCTCATTGCTCTCTACAACTGCCTGAAAGGACATTGTGGAGAGGCTGGTGCTGGTCTCTTCTCACAGGTAATTAGTGAGAGAACAAGAGGGAATGGCCTCAAACTGTGACTGGGTAGGTTTAGACTGGGCATTAGGAAAAATTTTTCACATCAAGAGTGGTCAGACAATGGAATGTGCTGCCCAGGGAGGTGGCTGAGTCACCAACCCTGGATGTGTTTAAATGTCATTTGGATGTGGTGCTTGGGGATATGGTTTAGGGGTGAACCTTGTAGAGAGTAGGGCTAGTGGTCTTTTCCAATGTTTCTGTGATTCCATGATTATGTGAATTCCCACAAAGCTCCACACAGCCTGGCAGTACTCCATTAGGAAATAATCTTCACACTACAAATGTATCTTAAATGCATCATTTGTGGTTTAATAAAAGGAAACATGCCCCACACCACTCTCAGTTCTTTATTTCAGAAACAGAAAGAACAGAACAAATCATACCACTCTAGTAGGAAAGATAATTCAGCTGTCTTTGGTACTATTCAGTTAAACTGAAGTGCTCAGAAACTATGAACGGGAAAAATACAAGCATTAAAACTTTGCCATTTAAATATTGCATAGGCACCATATGCTTTTCCATTACATTCTTTGTTAAAGGGCTAGAACTAGGTGAGAGGTAATAAACCTCAGTCTCCCCTGGTGATAAAACAATGCTGCTCACCCCAGGAATTCCCTGCAAGGACATCTGGTGCAAAGACACATTTTATTCCTGTTCTTGCACAAGTGCTTGTCCAGTTATTATCCACAAAATCCCTGCCTGCTCAGGATGCTTAGCAATACTTAGAACAGGCTCACAGAGATTCCTTCCATCTCTAGGGAATGTATCAAGTCATTAAATGTATCAGTGTGGAAGAAAAAGGGATGAGAAGGGAAAAGGGTGGAGGGGAGCTAAAGATGCGCCTCAGCCTTCTTGGAAACAGAATTTAAGTCTTCACTACATGGTGGCCACAAAAAGAGAACTTGCAAAGGGAACTGCAGTAAGAGATTAAACCTTCACAGAGCAGGTGGAGTGTTTCTCATGTCAGCAGGGAGCGAAAGACTCTGCACCCAGGGCAAGAATTGTTCTAAATGGCGGTTGCTGGTTATGTGTAAGTAGCTTGGTTATTCTGATACGAGCCTGAACTGAAGACCCCAGAAATGGATTCAGGCACAGCGGGAAGAGACAGTGCAAAAGCAATAGCCCTATTTTAAAGGAGGAAGTTACTGTGTAAGGGTGGCTCTGCTGTCCTTTTAGGGAGAGCAAAATCTGCCACAGAACAAAATGCTTGAGGTTTTGTTGTGCCGGATGAAGAAGAGGAAGGGATGATTGGCGTTGAAATCCGGAATGATCATTGCGCAGCGCATAGTCATCACTGCTGCCGTGGCAGCTGCTGCTTCAGTGCCTTCTTCATTGACTTCCACGAAAGACTTGTGAACCACTTTGGAGAGCACCAGCTCATTCCCAGCTGAGATTCCTGAGAAATCTGCCTTCCCTAAGTTAAATGCATCTGTCATTCCCATGCTGCTCAGAAGGGGTTTCAGATCATAACCTTCTTCCAGTTTAAATCTGGGTAAAGACACCTTCACCTGTGTACAGTCCATCATTTCTGGGTTGATCCAGTCTATCAGCATCTCATATGTAAGTTCTCTTTCCAGCTAAAGAAAACCCAAAGTTTGCATAATTAAAATGAGAAGAGAGTCAGTTTTACACAGCCAAAAATAGGGACTCCTTTACATAGTGCATAAAATGCATCTTTCTTTCAGGGTTTAGAGTGTCTCAAGCCAAAAGTGCAACTTACACTTCTCAGTGCAGACCGGTCCCAGCTGAGACCTATCCCATATGCCTTTTGGTATATACAGCAGGGATCAGTCCCTTCCATGTAAAGTTTGCTTTAATAAAACATGTTAATTGGGTTTTTATTTACATTTTTATGTATAGGAAGCAAAAGCAAAGAACTGACAACAAGGTCATAAAGAAAGTGAACCCAGCTCTCCTGTCTCTTAACCAAAGGATTCTCCTTCAGGCTGAAAGGCCAATAAACATAGTCTGCTCAATAACACCCTTTGCAGTCACAATGCCCTTACTGATAAATTCCTTGTCCAGAGCAGAAAATGACCAAAACATGTATCTCCTCAACAAAAAAAAAAAAAAGATTCTATAGGCCATTCTTTTTTCAGTCACAGAATCACACAATGTTAGGGGTCATAAGGGGCCTTGAAAGGTTATGAAGTCCAACACCCCTGCCAGAGCAGGATCACCTAGAACAGGTCACACAGGAATGCATCCAGGCAGGTTTTAGAAGTCTCCAGAGAAGGAGACTCCACAACCTCTCTGAGCAGCCTGTTCCAGTGTTCTGTCACCCTCAGTGGAAAAGTTTTTCCTTACATTCACATGGCACCTCCTATAGTCTCCCAACACTCTGGCTCTGGTCTCCCAATACTCACCCTTCATGCATTTATAAACATAAATGAGATTCCCTCTCAGTCTCCTCCAAGCTAAAGAGCCCCAGCTCCCTCAGCCTCTCCTCATAGTGGAGAAGTTCCACTCCCTGAATCATCTTTGTGGCTCTGTGCCGGACTCTCAAGCAGTTCCCTGTCCTTGAACCGGACACAATATTCCAGATGTGGCCTCAACAGGACAGAGTAGACAGGGAGGAGAACCTCTCTTGACCTACTGACAACAGCCCTTCTAATACCCCCCAGGATGTCATTCATGGCCAGGCACATTGCTGGCTCATATTCAGCCACTTGTGAGAACCCTCAGGTCCCTTTCTGCTAGACAGATTTCCAGCCATGCTTCCCCAAGCCTGTAGCATTGCTTGGGGTTGTTGTGGCCCAAATGTCTACCAGGACCCTCAGATCCCTTTCCCCCACACAGCTCTCCAACAGGTCAGTCCCCAGCCTGTACTGATACATGAGGCTGATCTTCCCCAGATGCAATACTCTACAATTGTCCTTGTATTTCATTAAATCTCTCCCCACCCAACTCTCCAGCCTGTCTAGGTCTCAATGAATGGCAACACAGCCTTCAGGTGTGTCAGCCACTCCACCCAGTTTTGTGTCATCAGCAAACTTGCTGACAGTGCACTCTCTTCCCTCATCGAGGCTGTTGATGAATAGATTGAATAGTACTGATCCCAGTACTGACCCCTGAGGGACTCCACTAGATACAGACCTCCAACTAGACTCTGTCCCATTGACCACAACTCTCTGACTTCTTTCCTTCAACCAGTTCACAATCCACCTTACTGCCCGATCATCTAGACCACACTGCCTCAGTTTAGCTGCAAGGGTGCTGTGGGAGATGGTGTCAAATGCTTTCCCAAGATCAAGATAAACCACATCTACTGCTCTACCATCCACCTACTTATGTCCTCATAAAAGGTTATCAGGTTGATTATACATGACCTCCCCTTGGTAAAACCACGCTGACTGCTCCCAGTGACTTTCTTATCCTTGATATGCCTAGAGATAGCACCAAGAATAAGTTGCTTCATCACCTTTCCAAGGATCAAGGTGAGGCTGACCAGTCTATAGTTACCCAGGTCCTCCCTCTTGCCTTTTCTGAAGACTGGAGTGATATTTGCTTTCCTCCAGTCCTCAGGCACCTCTCCTGTTTCCCATGACTTAAAGATGATGGAAAGCGACCTAGCAGTGCTTCTGCCAGCTCCCCCAGCACCCATGGGTGAATATTATCTGGACTCATGGATTTATAGATGTCCAGATTGCCTAACTGGACCCTAAACCAGTCCTTATCAACTAAGGCAAACTCCTCCTTTATCCTGACTTGCTCAGGGACCTTAGGGGTCTGGGGCTCCTGTGGACAGCCTCCAGCAGTATAGACAAAGAAGGCATTCAGTAGCCCTGCCTTCATGTCCTGTCACCAGGGCACCCACCATGGGCAATTGCTTGAAAAGGCCAACATTCACCCTCCTGAAGTCCAGGGTTGTGATCCTGCTTGGCATTCTGTTTCTGCTGCACAAAATCCTGACCTCCACCATCTCATGGTCGCTGCAGCCAGGGCTGCCTTTAACCTTCACCACTTCAACCAGACCCCCCCTTGTTAGTAAGGATAAGATCCAGCAGCTCTTATAGTTGGCTCATCCACCATTTGCATCAAGAAGTTATCATCAATGCACTGGAGGAACCCCCTGATCTGTAAATAGCTGGCTGAGTAGGTCTTCTAGCAAATATCTGGGTAGTTTACATGCCCCATGAGAACCAGAGCCTGTAATTGTGAGGCTGCTATCAGCTGCCTGTAAAAGGCCTTATCAACTTCCCTGTCCTGATCAGGCAACTTTTAATAGAAACCCACAAAAGTATCCCCCATGCTAGCCTGCCACTTAATTCACACCCCCTCTAACTCTCAACTCACCCACCCCTGGACAGAACTCAGCACATTCTAGTTGCACTCTCATGTAAAGGGCAACTCCACCATCTTGCCTTGTTGACCTGTCTTTTCCAAAAAGGCCATAGCCCCCCATGACTACATTCCAGCCATGAGAGCTGTCCCACCATGTCTAACTGCCACCAGATCATAACCCCTTGACCGCACACAGGTTTCTAACTCCCCCTGTTTGTTCCCCATTCTGCAAGTGTTGGTGTGCAGGCATTTCAGGAAGCGAGCTGAGCACACCTATGCCACCCAGGGGGAAGGAGGCCTTCTGGTCTTCGTTAATTCTACAACGCTGCCCCACTGGTGCAAACCCAGCTACAACCCCATCCCCCTTGGAATCTAGTTTAAAGCTCTATGAATGAACCCTGCCCAAGTTGCAACCATAGCTGTTCCTGCCCGTGACTAACCCCACAAACCGCCATGGCATGCCCAGATGACTCACCAGGACCCCTCCTGTTGGACCTTGTTTGGTGAGGTGCTCCTGAGGCATTTAAGTAGCCCGCTGAGACTACAGCTCCACCCACGCCGCACCCACCTCTCGCAAGGGCGGCTGCCTTGGTGAGGGGGTCACTCTGCTCACCACATGTATCCTGGCTTGGGGAAGAAACCACCCTGTCCACTGAGCACTGCTGCTCTGCCAAAGAGCCATGGGAAATGTTAGGCTCCAGACACTGATCTTGGAGGTTGATCTCTGTGATCTGAGAGTGTTGCCCAGTGACCAGACAAGAGGTAATAGTCCCTAACTTGAACTCAGGAACTTCTATCTAAACCTAAGGAGGAACTTTTTTATGTTGAGAGGGACGGAGCACTGAACAGGCTGCCCAGAGAGGTGGTGGAGTCTTCTTCTCTGGACTCATTCAAAACCCACCTGGATGCCACCCTGTGCAACCTGCTCTAGGTGAACTTTCTCAGGCAGAGGGGGTCAGACTAGATGATCTTGAGGTCCCTTCCAAACCCTATTATTCTGTGATTCTGATTCCCTATGAGCCTGTTTCCAGGTGGTGGGCCAGAGAACAGATCTATGGAACAAGCTGCCTCTCACCACATATGGTGCTCACTGTAACTACAGCTAACCTTTGCTCCTGAAGAGGATCAAGTCCTCTTCTTGAGTCTCTGGCTAAGAGGGGAACATACAACTTGGCCAGTAATGACACAAGACACGCCAGTCACTTAGGGCAGGGAGGTATGGGACACTTCAGATGGTGCTGAGCATGAGTAAAATAATACACTGGAGCAGAACCACAGGTCAGCATGTGCTATCAAGCTTTGTACCCTGGCAGAGACATTCAGCTCAAAAACTTACACGTTCCAAGCCAGTGGATCCATCCTGAATTGCATCAGGGAGAAGGATGATCATGCTGAGTTCATTACCAACATAAGGGAGCTCAAGGATTTTGGTTTGGAAGTCACCAATATAGGTCATGTTAAATCTGTCCTTCATTGTCATCATCTGCACAGGTTTGGTCTCATTCTAAAAACGGAGATATCAAGAGTTAGTGCTGTGTCAGTATGCTGGTCTCAAAATGTGAATTTTGACTCTAGGCAAATTAAACTAAGTACAACTAAATACACCAGAGCACAGCCCCACCACTGTCTTCGTACAGAAGAAGGATCCCCAAGATTTAGATTTATTAATGTGGAAATGTCTGCCAAGTTTCCTTTAAGGCAAGGAGGCCAGGACAAATATTTGCTCTCCTAAAAACTAGTGACAAGCTTTAAACAGAGCTAGTAAGAAGCAGGGCGTGTGTTTCTTGCTTTAAATGAAGACAAAATAATTTCAGTGGAGAGGTTTTCATTTTTAGCCCATGTGGCTCCAAGTGCTGTAATAAAAAGGTATTAAAGTAAGTTAAAATGATACTAAAAATGCCAAGAAAGTGAGGGCATTATTTTGAATCCTTGAAAGTCACATAGATAGCAAAGAGGGGAAAGGGTTTTTCATTTCAATTAAGGTAGAAGGCATTTCATACAGCCTACCCAAGGCAGCCAAGCTTGAATGATTTTTTTTTTCCTTCAGAGTTCAATGTATTCACTTCAGAGTACTTCAGATTAACACAGTATTGTCAGCACATCATACCTCACTGATGTAAAATGGCATTTCTACTGTTTTCCCCTTGTTGAACTCCTTTTCCCAGTTGCCTTTGAAATAGATGGCATTCACCAACACAAGTCTGGTCTGTGAATCCAGAATCCCCTTTGGCAACAGGTTCTGAATTTTACCTTTATGATGCATACAAAAAAAAGAGGCGTGACAAACTGCTAATTTTATCTGCTCTGTAATTAATACACAGTAATTAAGAGAATTAGGCACCAAACTGAGCGAGAGGTTAGTGTTTGGGGGTTTTAAATTCACCGTATTGTATGCTGAAATAGTTGTCTATTCAAGCCCTAGCTGCCATTGAATACAACAGGGCACTGTGCAAAATACTCACCTTCAGTCTTTTCCTCTACCCAGGCATTTATCTGCTTTGCGGACTCCCCCGAGGCATGCACGAAGTCAGTCTGTTCTAGTCCAGCATGGTAGAGTTTCTGACTCGACTCTATAAATGACTAACATGGACATTCAGAACAGCTTTTCATATTTTACTCTCATTCACCCACAGATGATTCTTAGATACACCAAGAAAATCTGCCCACTTTCCTCTTGCTTCATATAAAGCCATTAAAGTTTTGTCTGACACATTCTCACTAGGTTTTATACCACCCACCACACACCAGCAGTGTGTGCTATTAAGTCAAACAACTGATTCACCAAGCCACACAGTTCTACATAACTGATAAATGATGTGGCTAGTTTAAGGTTGGTTTTTTGGCACCAGTGAGGGAGTGCATGATTTTGTAAGCTTCTTTCGGTATGAATTTTATTGTTGAACCTCTCAGACTAATAGGAAACTTTTCATTCAGAGTGTAAACTAGTTTTTCTTAGGGAAAAAAGTACACACTTTGACTTAAAATATTTAGATCTTTATTATATGGATTGTAGTCAAACTTTGCATCTATGTTATCTACTAGACAAGCATTCTTCATAAAAAGAATCACTGCAAATTACTTCCAGGGGAAAAAAAGTAAATTAAAAATAGACCTTTACCTCATCTTGCTTCTAGGGAAGCATCTACAAGAACATGTGTAACATAATACCTAGTATCCTTGTTTGGATTTTCTGATAAGGAAAATCCTAAGTGTCATGTACTCCTCAGTGTGATGATCTCTGAATTTAACAGTTGAGAGGAAGCACAAAATACTGCCCCACGCTTAAAAGCAACACCAACACTCTTTTAACATATTTACACACAATCAGCAGAAGAAAGATATGTCAACCATTTGTCCCACAGCCAAAAGTATTAATTTATCCTGGAAGTCTGAAGAGTCTGATGAATTTCATAGTGCTTGGCACCAGAGGAGCATTCAAATCCTAAGTTATCTAAACGGGAGTTTCTTCACTGAATTCAGGTACCAGGCTCTGGCATAATCTACTGCATTGGTAGGTCTCAGCCTATCACATTTGGAAAGTGCTTCCCAAAGCCTGCTGTGAGTCCTTTGACTTCCAAAGGAAATAGGCAGCAAGTAGATTATAGTAAAAAATGCCACAAATTCAATGGTTACTCACTGAGAGAAACTGAAATGTCTTTTCTCCATAAAGGCGGTTAGCAGTTCTCAGTATGTATTTGGTGTTGGGATTGTTAATTACAGGAAGGAGTGATTGATAGTTATTGTGAGCATCCTCAGCTTTGTCCAGAGAAAGCACCTGTAGAAGACAAACACCTGAGCAAGAGTCCATGCCTTCTCGAAATATGCTTGCTTCAGCACTTTGTTTTTTTCTCTAATGAGTTTTAAAAATGTGACTTAGAGCCCAAAGGTTTTTCATCACACCTCCCATCTGGAGACAAACATATGTGATACACCCAGGCAGATGTTTTACAAGTAACAAATAAGGGATAAGAGAGACAGCAGCACTGAGTTTTCCTCACTCAAGTTGAACACTGGAGAATCACAGGATGGTTGAGATTGGAAGGGATCCCTGGAGGTTATCTGGTACAATCCCCTTTTCCAAGCATGGCCACACCCAGGACCCTGTCCAGACAGCTTTTGAATCTCCATGTATGGCAACAATATAATGATGTCATTTTGGAGAGCCTTTTAGAGATGTGTTTATACCCCTTTTCCACTTGGCAGAAGAGGCAAACATCATGACAAATGACTGAGTGTGCATTTACTGCTGTCAATTGTGCATGTAAAGATATGTCAAGTGGTATTTGTCGCCTGAGTAAGTTTAAAAACACCCCAACCAAACCAACTAAATGCAGCTCAATTCTGATGTGCACACAAGGTGGGTTTTTTCACTTTTTTTGTTTTTTAATATATGTGCCTGGCTATGTTTTCAAAGCATGTGTAGTGTGATATTAAGCCCAAAGAAGACGGAAGAAACTATTTTGTATAGCTATAGATTCAATTAATCAAACCTACAAAAACACACCAAAAAAAACCCAACCAAGTACCTCTTGTAGGAAGATCTCTCCATCTCAGAAAAACCAACAAAACCAAACCAAATCAAACCAGAAAGCCCAACCAACAAAAAATACAGGAACCTCTTTCACAGGAAAGAAATTGCCCCTGTAAAACTAATAAAACCAGTACTGCTTATATATGTGCTGAAGGAAGACCTCTGCTCTCCAAGACCAGAATGGCTGTAGTAGTTGAGCAGTAGTTCAGGCCACAGACTGTAACTCAAATTTGTGGCTCATATGGTCCTGTCAAATTCAATATATTAAGTTTACTCAGATGTACCTTTGCTATTTGTGCTTCGGTGTTACCTTTGGAACCCAGCAAAACCATAGACAAAGCAGAAGAAATACTAAAAGGAGAAAAGAAGAGATTCTGCTTGCTGTTGTTCTCACACAGCTTTCTTAAGAGGTCAAGTGCAAAAGTGGTATTTGCTTTGCAGAGGCTGTCCATGGTTCAGAGCCTGGAAGACAAAGACACAAAACAAGAATGGCTCAGATATATTTGAATACAAAACAGTAAATTACTTCTGCTTTTACATTTTCCAATATAAACTAGGCAGCAAATATTGTAATTAGGTTGAAAACTTATTAACTGACTGAAAAGCCAGTTTGGTGAAACCCCATACTAGCCACTTTTTAGGGATTTAATGTTTCTGTTTTGTGTTTCAATCCCATACCTATAGCAAAGGCAGCAGCTTTCACTGATGACATTAGACGCTACACGGACTAAAAAGATGTTGCATCTTTTGAGATGATCAGATAGAACAATATTTTATGACTTCACAATTATTTGCCTTTATAGGCAAATCAGAGCAAAAAAAGGCATCAGAATGGAAGAATTATCAATGCTTACCTTCCCTAACTCTGTGTATCTTCAGTATTACCTTCAGCTTACTTAGATGTATGCACGCCGTGTTTTAAAGCTGACAATCTGGTAGAAGTCAGCAGAATGACTTGACATAAGAGATTAAAAAAGGGATAAAAAAGAAAGAAGTTATTTAGTCAGCAGGACAGGTTACTGTAATTTCCTCCTGTAGTACAAAGGAGGAAAAAAAAAGTATCAAAGTCCAGAAACATACACAATAAAACAGCTTATAGACAAGCCTATAGGACTGCCCACTTCAATGTGTGTAACTGGATCCCTGCCATACTCTACAGACATCAATTGCATAGGTTAACTAACCTGAGATCAAACCACACAGCTATAAAAGGAACAATAAATACTAAAAAGATGAGTTAACTAGAGATGAGTAACTTTCACCAGACATGGTAAGCTGCTAGTAAGTTTTGTTCCTTCCTTAAGGCAGGGCCTTGATATATTACTTGGAAAAAAACACCACCTAATTCATACTGATTCATTATCTGAAACAAAAAGGTGGGATACACAAGTTTCTGCACGCATGATGTTTCACCTAAGAAAATTAATAGAACAGAATAGAGTAGACCAGGTTGGAAGAGACCTTTGAGATCACTGCAAGTCTATGAGAGGCTCAGATGAAAACGCTTCCCTTTACTGGCTTGCTCGAATGCTTGAAGGTGGTGAGGATCCACTCTATGTGGCCAGGAGGCTGGTGAGGTTTGCAAGTGAAGATATAGGTCAGTATTTGCAGTGTTTCATGTTGAAATACAGTGTTGAATGAAGATCTGCCATGCTTCGGGTTTCCAAAAACTGGTATTTGAGAAAAAACAACCCCAAAACTGCTGTGTGCAAAAAAAAGGTGTAAAATGCTGAACTGCTTCACATCCTGTCTGTTTGTTTGAATAGAATAGAATAGACCAGACCAGGTTGGAAGAGACCTTCATGATCGTCGTGTCCAACCTATTATCCAACCCACCTAATCAATTAAACCATGGCACCAAGCACCCCATTAAGTCTACTCCTGAACACCTCCAATGATGGTGACTCCACCACCTCCCTGGGCAGCCCATTCCAATGGGCAATCACTCTCTCTGTGTAGAACTTCCTCCCAACATCCAGCCTAAACCTCCCCTGACGCAGCCTGAGACTGTGTCCTCTTGTTCTGGTGCTGGTTGCCTGGGAGAAGAGACCAACCTCTGCCTGTCTACAACCCCCCTTCAGGTAGTTGTAGAGAGCAAGAAGGTCACCCCTGAGTCTTCTCTTCTCCAGGCTAAGCAACACCAGCTCCTTCAGTCTTTCCTCATAGGGCTTGTGCTCCAAACCCCTCACCAACTTTGTTGCCCTTCTCTGGACACATTCCAGCAAGTCAACATCCTTCCTAAACTGAGGGGCCCAGAACTGGACACAGGACTCGAGGTGTGGCCTAACCAGTGCAGTGTACAGGGGCAGAATGACCTCCCTGCTCCTGCTGGCCACACTGTTCTTGATGCAGGCCAGGATGCCATTGGCCCTCTTGCCTGCCTGGACACACTGCAGGCTCATGTTCATTCTACCATTGACCAGTACCCCCAGGTCCCTCTCTGCATTAATGCATTGCTAGTAGCTTTTCTGGACTTTTCTCCTATTTCTTTTATCCCGTACCTGGTATATGGGGGGGGAGGGGAGGGAGTGTTGTAAAAGCAATCTCAGATGGAACAGTCTTCCAGTTCTGCTCTGGACAACCTGACCTAATGGAGGGTGTCCCTGCCCATGGCAGGAAGGTTGGAACTAAATGATCCTTGGGGTCCATTCAAACCCTGACAATTCTGTGAAATATCAACTACATGCCTTTTACAGAAGTAGGTGGCACTTAGCATATTCATCTCTTGTTGGCTAGACTGACTAGAATTTTCCTACAGTACTAAGGATTTTTGACCTGGAGGTCAAAGTGAACATGACTAGTGACAGCAGCAAGTAGTTATTATCTAGTAAGTTTTTGTAGGGCTTCCATGACAGGCAAGAATTTACAGGGGGAAGGGAAAAAAAAAAATAAAAGAAAAAAAATTATTTTCTTGTCTGAAAATCAATGCATTTAACTAAATTGTAAGTAATATTTCAGCAGATAGGACACAAAGCTAGGAGTCCTATCCATCCAGTTATAAATGCTTTCTCTGCAGCTCAGGAATAACAACGTAACTACTGATGGGAATGGTGTTAGAACTGTTCTGGAGACAACAGGCAATGTGCACACTTTAAGGAACAAAGCCCATATGCTACAAGCACATTATTTGTCAGCCAGTTGTGAAATGTTTCCTGCACAACCCTCAATGATCAGAGATAGCAACTCGTTCCTCACTCTGGGATCCCCATAGGTTCTGGAGGCGACAGGTGAGGAGATTTCTGGATGCCCTCACCCTGTGCATTCCTACCACTATGAATTTGAAGCACGTATTGCCATTAGTAGATAGCTGTTCGTTAGTGCAGTCTTTATGGACAGAATGGCTGTTACCTAGACTAAACATCAGATACACACTGCGGTGCCTCTCCCAGCTACTGGTTGCGACACGGGGGAAGCCGGGGACGGCTTTCCAGCAGCTTACTGCCCAAGAGACACATCACACCCAAACTGTCACGTAGATCGCCGCCCAGTATTTGCGGAAGCATCCCTGCCTGTGCCCCGAAGAAGTGACAGGACGACTGTTTTCAGCACAGCCAGAGGCAGAACTCAAGCGATGAACACTGGCCGTGTCCATCTCCACAGGGAAAGCTGTGCCTGTAGCTCAGACATCCCTTCTCCCATCCTCTGAACCAATGGCAGCGTTCTTGAGGAAAAGAGGTTAATTTAGGATCGGGAGAGGTGGGAGTGATGTTAAAACACCGTGAGTGTGAGAGCACTGGTAGCTCCGGGTAACGGCTGCTCAGCAGCTGGCGGTGACGCAGCGCCGCCACTGCCCCCCGCCGCCGGCTCTCGGCCCTGTGTGCTTCAGCAGGAACGGAGAGGGGCAAGGAAGAGACCCGCCAAGGGCTGACCCTGCTCCAGCCAGTCAGGCTCGGGAGCCCAAGGGTCTGGCACTGCCCTAGGCGAGAAGCTTCTCCGCCCCCTCACAGGACATAGCACCATAAACAACGTTAAACTGCAGCATTCCCGTGGTGCCCCCCTCGCTGCTACGCATCAAAAATGTTCCCTACGCACTACTGAGACTCCTGTTGACAAGAAGCAGAAACTATGTCAAGGAAGAGGAAAAAAAGTATCAAAAGCACGGTTATACAGCCTTTCGTTCTTTAAAAACATCAGCGCAAGCTTGCAGGGGAAAAAGAGACCTCCGGGGCAGCTGAGCTGTTGCACTCACCCCTCCGTGCGCCGCGCACCGTTCCGGCCGGAGCTTTTCCCTTTCCCCGGAAGGATTGCAAGGCTGCGAGAAAGGGCGGAGGCTCGGCCCCTCCTCAGCCGCGCCCCGATCTTTGACCGGCAACTGCGGCGCTTCCCCGAGGGCCGCCATAGGAGGGGAAGCGCTGCAGCCCCTCTGGACAAAATGGCCGCTACCCACCGCCGACCAGCCCTTACCTTAGTTTGCCCTCCCTCTGTCTCCACAGACCTTGCCTCGCCGGTGATTTTCGGATTCTGCCTCCCTCTCGTGGCAGAGCCGATAGAGAACACCCCCAGACCGTGGAGATTCTTTTGTTGTTGTTACTAACAATTTTTGCAGCGAGGGTTGTTGTGAAAAAGGTGAACTGTTGTGTCGGAGGCCATAGGGGCTGCCCCCCTGCGCGCATACCTGAGGGCCTGAATTAGGCCAATAGCCCTTACAGAGGTGTACTTACTTGTGAGAGGAAGGAAGGGGATGGCCGCAGGCCTTGGATAGGGAAGCTCTGCGTCCAGTTGTCATGCAAGGACCTCTTAACGGGCTAAACTGGAGCCCCGTGTAACTGTTGCAGGCTGGGATTAAGTGCAAAGACTACACCTGGATCCGGGCTCTAATCATGAAGGTGAGGAGCGGGACTGTGTCAGCACACACTGGTACGTGCTGCTGTGCGAGGAAGGGATAGAAATGCCATAGCTGACAGTGGTTAGGACAGGGATCTGAATGACAGCCAGAATTGCTTGGTGGATGCAAGGCACCCAGCATCCCCTTGTCATTGTCGTGGTTGTCCCTCGGGGTAGCAAGGAGGCACAGGATGACCTGTACCCCAAGTCCTGAGGTGATGTAGAGCTCAGGACACGAGGGAAGAACAGTCTCATAAAAAGTTAAAACAAGGTTTTCTTCAGTGGTGAGGGACCCTGTCAACAGTTTATGAGGACAATGGAGGATCAAGTATAAAGGGAATGTTCTGGTAGAATAAAATCATAGCAGAAAAGCAGAACTAATGTTTGCATTACCGCCTGCTGCGAAACAGCTCATGGAGATCCCCATCAGGAAAACAGATTCTCTGTAATGCATAGGTGCAGGAGATTATGGAGAAAATTAGCAACAAGCATTCAGAAGGACAAATTACTAATTACTGAGGAGACCAAAACATAGCCCAAGATCAAAGAATAGCAATCTCATTTAAAGCCACCTTCCAAGTAATTATAAGATGATTAATACAATGTCATTTAAAAAAATTATTTCAGAGATAAGAGGCAATTACAATCTCATGAGTCTATACAGGGCAAATGAATAGGATAGGTTTAGTGGGCATAGGGATAATCATGGTGTATTGGAGGAGTGTCAGTAACATTTTGTAAAAGGAAGTCCTAAATCCTGGCTCTGCTGGAGTTTTTTGAAGGCATGATAAAGCCTGGAAGTAAGAATGTTGAGCCACTACAGTATATTCAGATTACCATAAAAAGAGTATTTTGTGAGGCTTCTCACCAAAGACTGAGCATCCATGGGACTACACAGATAGGTCTTGTTTGTTTAAACTGGAAACCGAGAGTAGGAGAGTGATTATTACTATTCAGAAATTAGGTGTTGATGCTGTAATGGACAGCTGCACGACAAACCCACCCAATAGTAGCCAAAAAGGCAAATGCAATTTTAAGAGCTGCAAAGAAAGGAATGAGGAACCAAAGAGAATATATTAAGAGTGCTACTATATAAAACTATTGGCTCAATTCTCTCTGCAGCTTTGGCCTCCCCAGCCTCAGAAATGCTGGAGTATAAAAGATACTGAGATGGGTGATGAGGATGACCAGAGATACAGAGAAGTGTTGTTCAGAGGAAAACCAAACCAATAGTGATGCCAACAAGACCGTCTTAAAGTGTGTATTTCCAGCTGCGGAACTGCTGGTGCTAAGGGTCATAATAGATTTGAAAGCCAAGTCTGCAAATTCATGAAAGAATGGTAGCTTATCAGGGTCTATTAAGTGGACAGACTGTCTGATTCAGGAAGTCCCTGTGCTGCTGCTTGGTGAACAGAGCAGATTCTAGAGATGCATTGCTATGCAGTGCACCTTGGTTCCCTAACTGTTGCCCACTGTTTTCTGTAGTGCTGTGTAGGCCTTTGGGGACATCAGCTGATGGTGCATCTGGGAAGCTTAACCTCCTCATTTCAGTCATGGTCAGGCCTAACTTTCAGTGTCACAATGATCCATCAAGGCAGCCTTGTGGCTTTTGAGGAGGCGCTCTCTTCTGAAAGACACCAATATCAGGGCATGCGCTTACCCACTATTCACATTGTCTATTTCACATTAATTTTGCTATTGCTGGATTTTTGGGGACAGTTTGTCCTGGATATCAGTGCTTATGGTTTTAAGGAACTCGAGCTTGCTTGACAGCTCTTGCCAGCTGTTGTTTTGCTAATGGAGGAATAAGCTGCTACCTGTTAGCTGCTCTCTTCCAACTGCTTAGGTGCAGTCTCCCCCTCCATGGCACATACCGTGCCCTCTGTGCATGAGACATTGAGACTGTGTCACTGACTCATGGTGACTTGTCATAAGGTTGGTCAGGTGGCATTCCTTGATGTGATGTTTTCTCACTCAAACTGAAACATGGCCTGCTAGGAAGGACACCTGGGAAAGAATTTGGTAGCCAGTGGCCACAGGATAAGAAAAGTTGGGTTTTGGGCATAGACTGAAGAGGCAGTGGAGGGAAATACCTGAAGGATCTGATTAAGCGATTTTCCTACAACTCAGAAAATCAGTGAGTTGATAAAATGAAGGTGGACATAATGATTCATCTTGAAGGTTCACCTGCCAACTAGAATGATGTAACCTCCTCCCTGCATTTATTTACAGTTACTCTAATATGGTTTCTTTGAGCTTTCTTGTAGTTTCAGTGCTCAAGATATCAGTGCTTAGAGAGTGCATTTGATGAAAACTGCATTATTGTGGAGCTTGGTCTCATCTCCCAGGCCACCAGCAACAGAACAAGAGGACACAGTCTCAAGCTGCACCAGGGGAAGTTTAGGTTCGAGGTGGGGAGAAAGTTCTTTGCAGAAAGAGTAATTGGCCATTGGAATGGGCTGCCCAGGGAGGTGGTGGAGTCACCATCCCTGGAGGTGTTCAAGAGGGGATTGGACGTGGCACTCGAAGCCATGGGCAAGCCATGGGCAAGTCATGAGGTGTTAGGTAGTGGGCTGGTAATAGGTGCAGTCACCATACTTTGAGACAGAGAAAAATGTTTGACTATCTAAAGGCTAACTAACGTTAGTGTTAGAAATGGATTTCATAAACACAGAAATAATTAGACCAAGTATCAAGATATAAAAGTACGGATAAATCTGAATCAACATTTTTCTTGATGTTTTTGGACAGTTAAACAATTGAACTGTTGATATGTCCTTGGCATGATGGCTATCAACAGCTTTGCTTTTTCAGAGGTTAGTTTTGAGTCATCTGTGAAAGCAAGGCAGTTACTCTTTGGTTGCTGAGTAATGCCATACTTGTACATTTTACATCCACAAGATACTGCATTTCAAGGATAGAAGAGCTTACCTATATAAATATTCTGTTACTAAAAACAAAAAGCCAAACTGATCAAACAGAGTAGCAGAAGGATATCATGAATAATCTGCTTTTGGACACTGCTTTCCAAATCACAGAATCATGTTACCTTGAAAATTAAAAGCTTTAATATTTGAAACTGAGGAGAGTATGAGGTTCCTGAGAGGATTTCCAGAGTGACAGCATCTTTTAGTTCAAAAAACAGGGACATCTCTTTCTAGTATCCCTTTTGCACCACTTTGTGTTACAGCCTGAAATCTCTGTACCTTCCTGTGATCAGATTGTCAAGAGCTCTAAATCAAGCCTGTTCCCTTCATTGTTTTTCACTCAGATTGTCTGCACAATTCC
Organism: Melanerpes formicivorus; assembly: GCF_026170545.1. Lineage (NCBI taxonomy): Eukaryota > Metazoa > Chordata > Aves > Piciformes > Picidae > Melanerpes > Melanerpes formicivorus. The sequence continues at coordinate 553,601 of NW_027142517.1, read as the reverse complement.
AGGTCTGTGAAAATTTGTAAAAATTAGTTAATGAAATCACATTGTAAGGACCTTACTGTAAATATCCTCTCATCTAATGGACACTAGTAAATTAATTGGCTTCCAGTGATTGAGTCCTTCTGCATGTTCTGGCTTTTTGGAGTTTACTATCACTCATACCAAAGCTAAATGTCATCCTAGAAATATACCAATTCAGCTCAATGCATAGTATTTAATTACTAATTTGACTCAAAGTATACTACTGCAGGAGAAAGAATTAGATATTTTGTTTGTTTGAACATCTAACAGAAAAAAAATTCTCTATTCCTGTTTCTAGTTCCCTATTTGAAATTTCCTCCTTTCCCTCATTAAGCAATGCAAACAACAGCCTTAAACTTACCGGGGTCATTCTGCTGAGCTGGCCACACCCCCATGTCCTCTTCTGAGTTGGTGTCAAGGGAGAGGGGGTCGTATTTCACCTGCTGTTGGATTAAGACAAAACTGAGGTCAAATGTTGTCCAACAGCTTATTGAAGTGAGGAAAGGAGGAGTGATAGAAAAGATATGGATATGGAGAGAGAGAGATAATTACCACCATGGACCAGTTCCATTGATCCATTGTCCTTGATGGTCTGGTGCGGAAGGGTTTCTCTTCGATTCCTGGATCTGATCTCTAGATCTCGGACTTGAAAAGCCTTTGTCCTTTATAATGTCCCCCTGTGGCTATGTTTTTAGCCAGCCCGTTAAAGCCAGCAGGCGTGCGGCTGTCGCATGGGCTCTGCTGTGCATGCCCAACACGCATGGGCATCCTCCCCCTCCTTGAAGCGGTCTGGCCGGTTCCCTGCTCCAGCTGGTTCTCACTGGCTGCAGGGTCCTACGCGCTCCCCTGACAGCAAAGTGCATTTCATATTTATTTATAAAAACTCTTCTAGTTTCATTAGCCTATTCTATTTCATTTTCTCTTTACAATATGGTTACATTTGATTCTTAAAGAAAGCCCTGTAAGACTTTAATATGAAGTTTTATAGGGCGGTATTCTTTTATTTCTGTCCAGGAGATACATGGGGATAGCTCCGCCAAGTGTGTCTGCCTCGTTATTACAGGCACAAAGCTTATATAGCCTCATTATACACATATATATCAAATTCATAGTGTCTGCTTCCCACCTGCACATGTGCTGTGAACTTCTTGGGTCTTGTGTGATGTCTGCCTCTCACCCACACATGCGCTCTGGTCCTCCTGGGGTCTGTTGTGAGGGTGTCTAGTGTCCTCAGGGGTCCTTAGGGGTCTCCTCTACTTGAACTTCCGGGGGTACATGCACAGTATCAACTCTCTCACTGAACTTATTTCTCTTTGTTTTTCTCCCTCACCACACACCAGCCCCAACCAGTTCCCCACCAGGAAACTCCTGGCCTCTTCCATCTTTGCCTCCCTCCTGCCTGATGACTGAAAGCCCACCAAGACAAGCCTAAAGTGAAACTCCTCTGCCAGTCCCTCCCCTCCCCAAAGTTAGGTACACAACCATAAACCCAGAACTTTCCTATGGCTTAATGCATCAGTAAGACCCTTTAATTTTGCAAATGTGTCTCCAAACAGATGCTTTACGGACTCAGACAAACCATGAGGAGAAAACCCATTTCATTAGGTGGAACTTTGATCCTATGTAACATAGAGTACTACACATAGAAATGCACACTTTGAAAGGGATCTCCAGAGGTCTGAAGCATGAAGTCTACCATATCAGTAGTTAATAATGAGTTCCCAGGGAGGGGTGCTGCAGTGTAGCCTCTGTGAGAAGAAGCCAGGGTTGCCCTGTGTGGAACACAGCTGGTTCCAGCTTGTTCCATTTGCTTCCAACAGCCCCATCACAGAGCTGAGCTGACGGGAGGTGGTGGTACCTCTGAAGGTGTTTTCTTCAAGTGTTTAAATACGTGCTTTCTTTGTTTCTCAATACCCAACACAGCAATTATATTATTAACTGGCAATAAATTAAATTCCCCACCTTTTATTGCCCTATGCTTCCCCATTTGGATGCAATAGCTGGCCACCATGAGATAAAGGCAGTTTTACGTAAGTTAGCCTTCAGCTGCAAGTTTAATTATGTCACTGCAGTAACCACAGTCCCTACTGCTTCATCCCTGCCAAGTTCTCTCACCAGGCTCAGCAATAAGAACTCCAGGCCCATAAAAAAAGATGCAGCATGACAATTTAAGGTAAAGAAAGGATCAAGCCTCCTGCACTGTGTTAATAGTCTCCCCTCCTCCATGCCAGTTTCTTCTCAAAGGATGCTGTGCCATTCCTAGATAAAAGTATCTCGTAAAAACCAAGTTAAATGTCATTTTTTAAATGGCATTTCACTGATTTGCTTCCCATAGCAGTTCCCTGATATAGCTGAAGCCAGCTGCTGTTTTCTATGACAATTGTAGAGAGCAGTCATGATGCTCACATTTCTTGACTGCCTTCCATCATTCCTCAGACAACAATCTTGTTCTGATCATCCTACTCAAAACAACAACAGATACCATTTTTCATTATGAAAGTACTTCACATTATTTGACTCCTCTTAGTCCTCCAGAACCTTGTTTCTTGAATAACATGGGAAAATAGTTTATTTCAAAGCCAAATCAAGGCCAGATCAGAATTCAGTAATTCTCTGAATGACATCTAAAATGAATACTGAATAAAGAACATCCTCATAGTGCAAGGATATTTTACTCCTTTAGAGACATGCTCCTGGGGATCTTTTGCCACATACTTGTATGATGCTGGTCTGCATGGGGATGTCCAGGAATGTACATGTTTGGTGTGGTTGTATGATGCTGGTCTGCATGGGGATGTCCAGGAATGTACATGTTTGGTGTGGTGAAGTGGCACTGCGCAGTGAATGCACAAATTCCCTCTGTTAGTGGCTACGCATACAGAACAACAGAACTCTTGTTACTTGATCTGATCAGAAGGAAAAAAGGCTACAAAGAGACATTTAGTTTTAATTCATCACACTTTGCATATGGCATTTTGCTTTATGTTTTGTAAGTCACAAGTCATTCCAAATGATTAATTTTAAGCTAGTGTCTCCAGGTCTTAAATACCAAATATTTTTTATATCATTTAGGTAGGTTACTTATCCAAGTATCCATAAACTTTGTTTTGATCTCCATGGTTACTCAGGTGATTTTAGCATTTTTTCTTCCACACCACTGGTTGCCAAGGATACAAGTTGTTATAAAATAGAGCAGCTACAACTCAAGGTTGCAGGGTATAGTCCTTCTGCGTACAGCAGTCCTGTGTAATAAATCTTGCTTGACATAGCACTTGAATCCTGAAGGCATTCTCTATGGAGTTCATTAATAAATTACAAAAGGAAAGGATGCTCATCAAAGCTATCAAGCATAAAATGTGGATGGCAAAACTACATCACCTGAAACAAAGCACTTGAGTACCTTCTGGCAAAGGAAGAAATATCCTAACTATATTATTCTCAAATAGATTTCCAACACAGACCAATGGAAACTAAATCAGAGCAGAACACGTCCTACATTTAAGGCCAGTGCTACCTTACCAACAGGCTTAACCTCCTGCACTCTGAAATAGCTACTTGTTAAAACGAATCACAAATACTTGCAAATGGCCCCTGTAAAGGGACAAAATGAGACAAAACTATCTATAAACACAAAAAGGGACAGAACAGGAAGTGCATTTAAATAGGGTGACATTTTTCTGCCCCCAGAATAGCAAAGATAACTTTATGTAGACATTTGTATGTTTAAATATCTGAACTGTGCAGAGAATACACAGCTGAATCCATTGAATTGTAGTCAGAAATGGAACACTTCATGATCTGCATCATATAGAAAATACATGTTGTTTGTAATTTTGCAGTTCATATGTTCTAAATGATAAGCCCCTGTATCTTCATCAGAGTACAGTTTTCTGAACTCCAGCCTTTTCAGTTCTTTTGAGTTGAGTTGAATTGAGTCCAGTTCTTTTGAACTGAGAAAGGAGTATCTATACTTCTCAGATGTGTGACCCCCTAAAACCAAAGCACCACTACCATGTAAAAGGATCAAAGGTTGCTAGTGTGCACATTACATCATCCTAGTAGCTATAATATTTACTCTTAAAAAAACTGAAACAGAATATAATGGAAAAAAAAACCCTTTGGTATATTGTTGCTATCTAAAATGACAGATCACACCTCTCAACCATAATATTACTCTGAATAAAAAATATCCTTCCTCTCAAGAAAGAAAAAGTTGATTTTTTTTTTTTTCCCTTCAAGTATCTGAAATAAAATCTTGAATTATTTTTGTTCTGTCTTGTGATTTTTTGGGAACTGTTCTCATCAAGGGGTATGTCTTTATTTCCTTCTATAAGATAAGACATGTAAATCTGATCACACAGAGACTTTTTTGGTTTTATCTGTACAGGAAATTTTTAGTCATTTTTTTCATATTATTAACAACGTATTATCAGTAAGAACTTTCTTAATGCACAAAATGTGCATTAGGGGGGAAAAAAAAGATAAGGAAGGCTTTCCTTTCTGAAATATACTTTATCCTTCTAAAGTCAGATAAAGATAATGGCCAGTCATGCCATCTGCTTAGGAACACAGATCCAGAATGTGCCTTTTAAAACAAATTGCCACTGTAAATATTTGACTGTTCTTATACTAAGGTGCTACGCAATCTGTGAGGGGAGTACGATGAGCTGCAGAACCAAAAAGTTTCTTTGGGTTTTTAAAATGTAATTAGGCATGTATTTTTTTGCCTGTCAAATTGCCTCCTTTCATTTTGTGAAACAGATTTTACTGATGTATGTCAAAGTCTGCATTTTCAGTTGGTTAGCTGAGTGAGAATGCTGCGAGCTAGCCAACTAAACTCCTCTGTGAAGAGATTTGCAAATGTATAGTTGTCGTACTTTATTTAGGACCAAATTCAATTTTACTAACTGGAGATGGGGAATGACTTCTAGCCTACCAGTGTTATAAATCTAAGGCATTAAAATTATGTTTGGAATTAATTAGGAAGTTGCAAGTTTTATGTGAAAGCTAGTCCTCAAAATATCATGAACTGAGCAGAAAACATTCTGGTAAAACTGTCGAAAGTACTGAAATTAAGCACAGACCTAAATCTTTGCTACCTTTAGGCTTGTCCTCAACACAAAAGTAAAACCTAGATGTTTAGCTCCGGCATTAGGGAGCTTTTGAGTCCAGCATTTTCATGAGATCCATTATTCAAGAGCTGGCTGAGATCATCTTTCTAGAAGAGTTGCAGCCCATTCCATGCAACATGCTTCTGTGCATCTGAAAATAGCTGCATAGATAATAACATAGATCTAGTAACAGAAAAGATACTGCAAAGTTTCAACAGCACAAGAAAATTGTACAAAGCAGGAATGTGCTGCGCAGTGCATGGTGTGGATGTTGAGGAATTTGGATTTTTCTGGTGCCTCTTTTGAGTAACTTCTTTGAAAATTCAACTTGCCTGTGCTTTTTATCAGCTAGCAAGTTGTGGGTGTTTGAAACTAGAGCTTTTGCATCCTCTTGCCAACAGATGGTATGGAAACAAAGAGCTAACATAATTCAAAAGGATCTTGGGTGCTCATGGACATTAGTTTAGGAAGGATGTTGACTTGCTGGAACGTGTCCAGAGAAGGGCAACAAAGTTGGTGAGGGGTTTGGAACACAAGCCCTATGGGGAGAGACTGAGGGAGCTGAGATTGCTTAGCCTGGAGGAGACTCAGGGGTGACCTTATTGCTCTCTACAACTACCTTAAGGGGGGTTGTAGACAGGCAGAAGTTGGTCTCTCCTCCCAGGCAACGAGCACCAGAACAAGAGGACACAGTCTCAGGCTGCGCCAGGGGAGGTTTAGGCTGGAGGTCAGGAGAAAGTTTTACACAGAGAGAGTGATTGCCCATTGGAATGGGCTGCCCGGGGAGGTGGTGGAGTCACCATCACTGGAGGAGTTCAGGAGGAGACTTGATAGGGTTCTTGGTTGCATGGTTTAGTTGATTAGGTGGTGCTGGATGATAGGTTGGATGTGATGATTTCGAAGCTCTCTTCCAACCTGGTCTATTCTATTCTATTCTATTCTATTCTATTCTATTCTATTCTATTCTATTCTATTCTATTCCATTCTATTCCATTCCATTCCATTCCATTCCATTCCATTCCATTCCATTCCATTCCATTCCATTCCATTCCACTTGAAATACACAGAATTACCACAACCAGCTCACAAATCCTGAGCCACATACAGCTAGGCCAGGCAGATGATAAAGCTATCATGTGTATGTTTCCCTCACTATCTACTTTTGACAATGATATGGGACAAAGTAAAGTGTTATGGATACAAAAATGGACCTGATAACACAATTTCTTTTTCAAAGAAAATTGTATCTGCTTTAATATCCCATATTCCATTTTGGAAGGGTGGCCTTGTAGGGCCATTTCCAGTTCAGTAAATTTGCCATCACAGACCAAAGGTCACACAGAGTCAGCTGAGAAATCAGAAAGGTGGCAAGACCAGTCATTTTACTCTAATTAAATGTGTTTAATTCTTTTGTTTCCACAGATGACTTTTCTAAAGACCAGTTAATACTATGGGAATCAACTATTGCAGGCAACAGCAACAAACTTTCAAGACATTAGGGAAAGACTGCTGCAGGGATGGGAAGGGAAAGAGCGCCCATCCCAGCTCCTGTCAGCACCTCACAGCACTCTTGCCACTCCTGCTGTAAAAGTGCCTTTTATACTCCATTGGCCTATGTGTGTTTTGACAAGGAATCAACCTGATGTTAAATTGCTCTCTCCGGTTTAAGTGATTTGGAACATTTCAGTGCTAAATGAATTGGACTGGACTCAGTCAAAAGAACATTTTTTGGTACCAATATTCAAGTCTAATACTAACCTTTGCATACATATGAGAACTGGGACTATGCTTTAAACTATACCAGTAGTATAAAATTTGGAACTCAAATATCAGATTGTTAGTGCTATATGACACAAAAAGGAGTCTAGTTAAGACTCACAATGTCAGATCATGTGTCATTTTTAAGGAGTTATTTCTGCACCAGCTGACTTTAGATTGCAAGAGGGATTATGTCTATCAGTAACTTTGCTGAAGCAAGTCTTTCCTGTCTTCCTGCAGCTGGTTCCAAGTGAGAATGCCGGTACAAGCCACTCAAATCAGCACAAGCAATTTTCACATGCTGCATACTCTTCCTTGCTAAGAGTAAAGAAATGTCATGAGGTTTGCTTTTGCCGCTTACACATTCTTCCCCTCACAGGTGGTTACAACCAATGGATTCATGGGGAAAGGGATGGCAATTTAATATTCCCAAAGGTCCTGAAGAAAGGTAGAAAACAATGAACTCCTGCTTTGCCAAAGAAACATCAGTTTGTTATGGCTAGTTTTGTTTATGTATGCACTTTATGGACAAGTTTGAAAGATATGAAAAATGCTACTGGCTGATGCTGTAGGATAGGTTTTTAATTTGGGGATGAAAGAAAAAAACAGGCTTCAGACCCATGTGTTACTTCTTATCACAATGCCTAAATTGCAGATTCAACTCTATCATTGACTAACTGACCTTTTCTTTGATTGACAGTTCCTCAGCCTTTGAAATAGTGAGTATGTTATATTTTTATTAGGACCAAGCAAAGTCATCATACTTTGTAACCGTTCTTTTCTAGTTATAAAGATAGACATGAGGAAGACTATATTCAGTAAAATCTGTGATTAATTATCCTTCCAGAATGAGGAAATCATGTGTACAGTTTAATAAAACCCTTCCTGAACAATCATAGTTTAAAAAAAAGATAAAGGGTGTAAATGCTAAATGTTTTACTGACTACTGAATGCTAAACAACCACTACATCTTTAATTAAATACACTTTACACCCCTCAATAAGTACACAAATTGTTGACAATAGAGTCCAAGCCTGTATATTAATTTGCCTCTTACACTGATTGAAAAGATAAAAAAGCTGCTGAATATGGCAACTAAAACTTGTGAGAACATCATAAATATTTAATAGCATGGAAACAGCAAAGTAATGTGAAGTAAAATATTTCTGATACAACTTAAAATTGGGTTTCTTTTCTTGATTCAGTGATACGATGTTACAGCATCTACACATACACAGAACATATACAAATATGGTAACCAATGACAACAATGGACCTTGAGGAAATCCTGTACAATCAGAAGCCATTACTTTAGTAATACTTTGATTCAGATATCAAAAGATATTATTAACGAGGCAAACCCCCAGTAACAGCAGAAAATCATGTTTTCATGATGCCATGGGTTGAGTTTACTGCTATTCATACCATGCTGCTGTCGGTTCAACTTCAAAATAAAAGCACTGGCTAGAGCAAAGTGTTACGGGGTTTGAGGTTCAGATTGTAATATAAGAGGCTTCCTGTTCCAATTGCTGTGTTTGGGTTCTGAGTTTTGAGTGTTGGCATGAGGTGGAGGGATGTTGGGATTTAGCTCACTGGCTTCTATATACTGCTTCTTTATGCTGTGTTTTCTGCACATAGACTAAGGTCTATGCATTGTGTTATCTCATTTATATTAAAACTCTTTTTACCTTTTTATTTAACCCGGGTGTTTGGGTTTTGTGTGTGTTACTTCCCCTCATTTCTGTGTTGTATGGAAAAGCACATACGAGTAAAAGTATACACCTAAAGGAATGCCTGTAACTAGTGGAAGTAATCTGAAAGCATAACTAATAACAATTTGTTTTACAAAGAGACGGTACATGGAAGATTACAGCTGTCAGTATCAAAGTTTGGAGGTCAATTTGATGCACGGACAAAGACAACGTATCCAAAATCACTAGCTCAAAATACAAACAAAGGTGGCTCATTGTCAGTGGTTTCCAATAAAGGATTGTGACTTTGGAACCAGCTCTCTACCTCTGTCTCAGCTCCTCTGGCCACCTGGTGCAACAGGTCGCCTGTGTATACCTTAAACAGTCATTTACCGTCACATCATTAGAAGCTTCTAGGTACCTGATACAATCCACTCCTGCACCGAAATGTCTTCCCTTACCTCCAGGGATGGTGGCTACACCACTGCCCTAGGCAGACTATTCCAACGTTTGATAACCCTTTCAGTGAAGAACTATTTCCTGACACCCAGCCTGAACCTCCCCTGGTACAGCTTGCAAGCATTTCTTCTAGTCCTGTCGGTTGACACGAAGAAGAGGTTGGCCCCCTCCTCGCTCCGATCTCCCTTCACATAGCCGTTAAGAGCGGTAGCACTCGCTCCGCGTGCTGAAGGCGCCATTTTCAAGTTCTATTTGCTGCCCCCCTGCGCTCCCTTTGCCTCCCGCGTCCCGTCCCCAAGATGGAGCTGCGGCCCCTCTACACCTTGTGCCACTGCCGGCAGGAAGCCCCTGTGCTCCCTCTGGGGTTGCAGCGGGATCAGCCCTGCGTCCCTGACCGAGTACCGCTTCTCTCCCCATTTCTCCTTTTTTCGGGGTTGCTGCCGCTGCCCACTAGTGTGGCCCCGTTCCACGCCGGCGAGCTCGGCGGCGTCAGTCCCGGGGCGATGACGGGCAGTGCGTGTTGGCGGGGGTGTGTGCGGGGGTGTGTGTGTCTCTGGGCAGTGATCCTGCGCGGAACGCGGCGGCCGCCCTCGAGAGATGTGCGGAGGGACGGCGCCTGCTCCTGAGTCAGCAGCGGCTAGGAGGCGGGCTCGCCCCCCGCCCCGGCCCCGCCGAGCTTTCTCGGCCCCCCAGCATCGCGCTGGCTGTCAGTCTCCCTCGCCGAGCGCCTGCCTGGGGAAAGGGGCTGTGGCGGCGTCGCCCTGTGCTGCTACTGGGTAGGCTCGCCGCCGCAGCCTGGGCGCGGCCGCAGGTGCCGGTGTGGGTGGGGAAGGGGTGGAAAATGGAGTCGGCGCTGCCCAGCGCCCCGCTTAGGCGTCGGCTCACTGAGTTCCCGAGCTGAGCGCTCGGCAGCTGTCCCCAGTTCACCGGCGAGGCAGCGCAGCCTGGAGCCGGCCCCCGGACGGGCGCCCTCCCGGTGTGAAGGGCTCCAGGGAAAGCAGTGCTCTGGCACGACTGTAAGTATCGTGCTGAAATGCTGACGGGACAGCAGTAGCGATGATCCGGCTTTGGGGGAAATGTGTTACATGTGTGTGCAACCTGTTAGGCCAGGAGTGTGGGGAGAAACAACAGTGGGCAGTGTTGGGTGAATGCGTTTATGCTTTAGTATCTAATTTGCAGATATATTTATTTATATATTTATAGATATGTAATGCATATTTTTATACATGAAGGATCAAACAGTTTCGATGAGGTGTTTCCTAAGTGTGTATGTGCATTTAGCTCTATCTGATCTGAGCCCTGAAATCATAGTTCTGGGTAGCCCTCTGTCTGTGTGCATGCATTTGGATAGTTGGGTATCCAGAGAATCTAAGAATATTACTTTGTCGAGGTGCTCTCAATTTGGGTTTTTGTCAGCATGTGCTTGTTAAAATACATATTTATGTGTGAGTGATGGTGAGGGTGCTAATGTGTTGTATGTGACATGTTTTGTCACGTTGCATTCTGAGCCAGTAGAGCAGAGTTTAAACGGAAGGAAATACTATGTGTAATTTTTGTCTCACAGCAGTTTTGGATGCTATCTACACTGTGATTGCTATGTGAAAGAAGACAGTTCCATCATTCCCCTGATCCTCTTCAGGATCATATCACAGATAACTTGTGGATGGTCAGTTGAGGGAACAAAATTCAAGAGCACAAGCTGGTTTTGATCACTGTTCCTATCTGTGCAGTAGAAAGACTCACTCATGTGCCTTTCACTGACTGCATGACATAGTAGTGGACTTGAGGTAGGGTATAGTAGCTTTTAAACTCCTTGGAATAGGTTTGTATCTGCCTTTGCTTTCTTCTAGTAGGTGACTGATCCTTAGCCATGCAACTCTAATAGGTGTTTATTTTGTTGAGTTATCCACGCCTGTTTTGCAGAGTTGACTTCTGTAGTTGATACTTCAAAATTAGACATTGCTTTGAGCTAAATCCGAGTCATTAAAAGCCTTACACAGTGCAAACTTAATAGGTAAGAGTGTCCACATTTGTTTTGGTGGCTTAGGTGATAGTGGAGGCTGAGCTGCTAAGTATGCTACATATCTAATTGTGTGCCTGAGTGGTGCAGGTGGGGTGTATATATGCAAGCTTCATTGGTTGATGCTTTTTCCTTAAGCACATGTCAATGAAGAATGTACTGTAGTCTGGATTTTACATTATTAATGCTAATTTGAGTTATTGTCAAGGTCTGTGGAGGAGACTGTGCTGTGGGCATGCTTGCTTAGTTCAGTCTTTCCCCACCTTTCCTTCTGGGAGTACTGGGATGGACAGCAAAAGGTGCACTTCTGAAAACTTTAGATTCCACAGGAAACACATGCAAATGTGAATCTGTTACATCTTCACTAGGTGCCTATCAATAAGCTGCAATTCTATCAATTCTAATGAGCTGTGTGGAGTGAAGAAGTTTTGGTTATCTGTAGTTCATACAACTGACCTCTCACTTCATTAGTTTTGGCTGCTGTCTGAGCAGGCTGCTAATTTAAATGGTGTAGAGGTGGGGGAATTTCCATGAACAGGTTTCCAAACTTGCTAGTGAGGTCTCCATCAGGGTGCTTTAAAAATACTGATTCTTCCTTCTTTCTGTGTGTACAGACATGGTATCTGTTTCTGGTCGAGTGCTTCAGACCCTTTCTAGCTGTACCTTCTGTGGTGTTGAATAAAATAGGTTGTGGAGGGGGCTTTGAGCCTTGGTTGTATGGACTTTCCATATAGATCACAGAATAGAATCACAGAACAATTTTGGTTGGAAAAGACCTTTAAGATCATTGAGTCTAACAGTTATCTAACTAGGAAGTCTGGTGCTAAACTATAGAATCATAAAATGGTTTGACTTGGAAGGGACCTCCAAAGGTCATCTAGTCCAGCCCCCCATATTCCTTAGCACCACATCTTCTAAACACCTCCAGGAATGGGGATGCAACCACCTTCCTGGGGAGCCTATTCCATTGTTTGATAATCCTTTCAGTGAATAATTTTCTTTTAATATGCAACCTAAACCTCCTTAGCGTAACCTGAGGCCATTTCATCTCATCCTATCACTTGATATTGGGGAGAAGAGGCTGACCTCCACTTTGCTACACCCTTGTTTCAGGTAGTTGTAGAGAGTGAGAAGGTCTCCCCTCATCCTCCTTTTCTCCTTGCTGAACAACCCCAGTTCCTGCAGCTGCTCTTCATAAAACCTGTTTTCCGGACCCTTCATCAGCTTTGTTGCACTTCTCTGGACACACACCAGCAACTTGGTGCCCTTCTTGTGGTGAGGGGCTCAAGGTGTAGCCTCACCAGTGTTGAATACAGGGGAACAGTCACTTCCTTGGTCCTGCTGGTCACACTGTGCCAGATACAAGCCAGGATGCTTGGCCACCCAAGCACATTGCTGGCGACTCATGTTCAGTTGGTTGTTGATAACATGCCCAAGTCTTTCCCCAGTGGACAGCTTTCAAGCCACTCTACTTCAAGCCTGTAGCATGGAATAGGATCATTTTGACTGAAGTGCAGGACCTGGCATTTGGCCTTACTGAATCTCATAAAACTGGCTGTGGTCCATCAATCCTGCCTGTCCAGGTCCCTCTGTAGAGCCTTGCTACCCTCAAGAAAATCAGCACTCCCTGCCAGCTTGGAGTCATCTGCAATCTTACTGAGGGTGCACTTGATCCCCTCATAAAGGTCATTGATAAAAATGTTAAAGAGAACTGGCCCCAAAACAGTTCTGGGGAGTACTGCTTATGACCAGCTGCCAGCTGGATTTATCTGCATTCACCACCACTCTTTGGACCTAGCCATCCAGCCTTTTTCTACCCAGTGAAGAGTCCATCCATCCAATCCACGAGCAGACAGTTTCACCAGGAGGATGTTGTGGAAGACAGTGTCAAATGCTTTACTGAAGCCTAAGCAAATGACATCCACTGCCTTTCCATCATCCATAAGCAGGTCACCTTCATGTAGAAGGAGATCAGATTGGTCAAGAGGGCCTGCCCTTCATGAGCCCATGCTGACTGTGTCTGATCATCTGGTCAGCTCAGACTTCACCAGTTAACCAGGACTGCCGGCAAGTGATGGGATGTAGCTTGTTGAGCACTCCACCAGCTCCCTCAGTACCCTCGTTTGTATGCCATCTGACCTCATAGACTTGTGTGTGTCTAAGTGGTGCAGAAGGTCACTAAACATCTCCTGTTTGATGGTGGGGGCTTCATTCTGCTCCCCATCCCTATCTTCCAGTTTGCAGTGTCTCCAGCAAACCACTGATGTTACCACAAAAGACTGATGCAAAGAAGGTATTGACTACTTCAATGTTTTCCTCATCCTTGACTGCTGTGTTCCACCCCACATACAATAAAGGATAGAGATTCCCCTTAGTTCTCCTTCTGTTGCAAATGTGCTTTTATAGAACACAGGGTGGCAGGGCATTGGAGCAGCCTGCCCAGAGAGCTTGTGGAGTTGTCTTCTCTGGAGACTTTCAAAAACTTCCTGGGTGTGTTTCTGTGTGACCTGCACTAGGTGATCTGGCAGGGGGCTTGGACCTGATGATCTCTGGAGGTCTCTTCCAATCCCTAACATTCTGTGACTCTGTAGAAGCATTTATTCTTGTCTTTGATGGCTTAAGAAAGATTAATTTCCAGTTTGGCTTTGGCCCTTCTGATCTTGCCCATGCATAGTCTCATGATAAACTTGTAGTCTGTTTGAGAAAGCATGTGATTATGCTTTATGTTTGCTAGTGGTATTAAATCTAAATGTAGATCCTTAGTAGGAAATTGGTGCTTACAGGTGGAATTGTTATCAAGTGCTGTCTATCCAGCAGTCTCCAATTGCAGTGCTGTAGAGGAAGCACAGAACCACTGTAATGTACCCACAGGGAAAGTCTTTACTGTCAGGCAATTATCTTTCAATTCCTGTCACAAAGTGTCTTTCAGCACAAACATATAATTTAATTTAACTGCAGATGCAGTTGCTTTTTCATTTAAGTACCTGATATCTTTCTGAATGGTGCCAGGGTATGACTGTTGAGTGTTTTTCAGGATGATGGGACTTCATCCTGAGCACATAGGAGCTCTAACCCTTAGAGTTAATGTGAGTGTGGGTAGCCTGATCCCCTTTTTCAGTTGGTTAACCTTGGGGAAGGAGCAGTTTAGTGCTTGCTTCCTGTCCTACAGCATTTTTCTTAATAAACCTGTCCTCTATACCATTTATTAACCCTTCTGCATGTTACAGAGGGTTCCAGTGGTTAAATATAGATGAATTTTAAAGAAACAAAATGTGCTTTGATGTTTGCTTCTTAGTGAAGTGTGTGTGCATGTGTGTGCTTTATCTGTTTAAAACAAGCAGTTTGCTGGACAGCAGAGTTAAGGAAGATTTCTGTGAACTTGCATTTTGAGATCAAACAAAGATTTTTTCAACTGTCTTTGCATGTGCTTCTACATTTTTTTCCACATAGCCTTCACTTTCTGCAGACTGCACTGATGGAGTAATGTGGGCTGCTGTAGAAGTTCAAATTGCAGTTTTGCTTTCTCTGGCTTCAATGCCTTTTACAGAAGTGGTAGGAACTTAACTACCTGCTGGTAACCTGTTCTGCTCTGGTTGAAATTGCTTAAAGGGTACTTTGTTGTGGTTTTGGTTTTGTTTTTTCTTTAGAGTAATTGTCCAGTAGTTTGTCTCTCTTCTGAGAGGATATATAGCAATGGCCTTGGTCTGTCAGCGGAGAGTGCAGGGCTCATGGATGTTTAATGATCTTACTCCATGCTACTAACTCTACAGAGGTTAGTTGTTGCTTCATGAGTGTCCCCTCCCTGCTGGTCTGACTGAACTCAGTGCTATACAAATGCCTCTATTGCAAAGCTGCAAATCCTGAACTTTTTGGACCTTTTTCCACTTCTTATTGTATGCCATAATATGTTGAAAATCCTTACACTAACAATGGTGTAAATTCTCAGCAGACCAGTTCCACCATTCACTGGTGGTTTAAAATGGTTTTTCCTTCCCTCTGAATAATTTTTGACACCACGCACTCCTACTAAGCATTTCACTTGTCGGATTTCCACTGTTTGCTTCCTCCACAGGAAGTGTAATAAAGGCTACTTAAATCTTGTAGAATCAAATTACACTTTCCATTATGTGCTGCTGTTTTGTTTTTATTTGACCAGTTGGTGTCACTTAGCAGTTAACAGATCAGTGGGGACCAGTGGAACTAGTGGAGCATGTAGTCCATCCAGTGTAACAGGGCAAGGTGTTGTCAAATAGCCAATTTGTTGTTTCATCACCATTGTGTTCATGGCGTTGTGATACCTTCCACATCTGCTGTATTCAGGCTAACCTGTGGATGTTTTGAACTGTGTGCATAGAGTACCTGTTAATATTAGAACTAGTAATGTCTGTACACATCCTGAGTTTTACTGTGTTAAATGGGACAAATGCTACTGACACTTAGTTCTCTTTTTCTTTCTTCAGTATTAATACACTATTAATGCTCAGTTATTAACTAACTGACTCAGGTATTAATGCAGGTACAATAGCTGATGAAATGACTAATTTGAATTCTTCTTCTTTTTTTTTTTTTTTTGTTTAAATCATGGCTGCCATTCCTCACCTAGATGACAGTACAAGTCAGGCATGAGCCAAGACATTCCAAAGCCAAGTCAGACAGAGACAAGAAATTCTGAAGTCATTACCAGCAATGCTGTCTGCTTGTACTTGTTACAAAAACATAACAGGCTTTGTGATTTCAGTGTAGGATAGAGGTTCATCTAGAAAATTAATCTTGCAGCCTTACTTGTTTTTAACTACTAGAATCTCCTGTCTGGCCACCTTCTTAAATCTTGATGTCTCCTGTGTTTGTGTGATGAAACTTGCACTTGTGGGGAACCATATGGTATCATGCAGCGTACACTGCAGTGGTGTTGGTAATTAAATTCTCATCAGTGGATCAGAAGCTGTGCACTGAATTGTGACTGCTTGTGCTTAGTTTCTGAGCCTGAGCCTAATACAAGGAAATACAAGCTATTTTTGCAGTGAATGGGCTTTTGTTATGTGGAAATTATACATCAATAGGTATATAGCAACTTAGAAGCATGGGAGGACACAGTTCTGCTTTTGTGTACTAGCTGTATGCTTACATGGTGTGTCCTGTAAGGATTCGGTGAACATAGAATCATAGAATCAATAAGGTTGGAAAAGACCTCAGAGATCATCAAGTCCAACCTGTCACCCAACACCTCATGATTAACTAAACCATGGCTTCGAGTGCCATGTCCAATCCTTTTTTGAACACCTCCAGGGACGGTGACTCCCCCACCTCCCTGGGCAGTCCATTCCAATGGCCAGTTACTCTTTCTGGGAAGAACTCTCTGCTCACCTCCAGCCTAAACTTCCCCTGGCATAGCTTGAGACTGTGTCCTCTTGTTCTGGTGGTGGTTGTCTGGCAGAAGAGACCAACCCCCCTCCTGGCTACACCTCCCTTCAGGGAGTTGTAGAGAGCAATAAGGTCTCCCCTGAGCCTCTTCTCCAGGCTAAGCAATCCCAGCTCCCTCAGCCCCTCCTCCTAGGGCTTGTGCTCAAGACCTCTGCCAAGCCTTGTTGCCCTTCTCTGGACACATTCAAGAGTCTCAATATCCTTCTTAAACTGAGGGCCCCAGAACTGGACACAGCACTCAAGGTGTGGCCTAACCAGTACTGAGTACAGGGGCACAAGGGGGATTAAGGGACAGGAACATCTGTCTGGTGAGGAAAGGCTGAGAGCCCAGGGGCTGGTTAGTCTGGAGAGGAAAAGACTGAGAGGGCATCTGATCACAGTCTATCAATATCTGAAGGTTGGGTGTCACAAAGAAAGGGCCAGACTCTTTTCACTGGTGCCCAGTGATAGGCCAAGGTGCAATGGACATCATGCTTGCAGTCCAAACTTTGGCATTTTGCAGTTTCAGTAACTTATTTTTTTAATATAAACAACAAATAAACCCACAGCTGTTTGCTACAAGTATTTGTGTTCCTGAATTCAGGAGAAGTAATGCTGCAAAAATCAAGATGATTTGTGTGATGTCTTAGTGTTGCTGGAAGTAATTACGTGTACTCCTCAGTCAACTCTTTGGTAGAATAAAGAAGCTGCTATTTGTCTCCTTGTAGTGGCAAAGAGTAGTAGGTTTGGCCTTGTGGAGGAAAAAGGCCTAACAAATAAATAAAACTATTTTTCTGGCCCTCATATCAGGGTTAATTCTGACCTTGTGATACTCTGCTGCTGAGCTTGGTGTATTTTTCATTGGGCTAACTAGCTGAAAGACCCTCTTAGGCACCTGGTCCATTTAGTGCTTTTGGAATGACTGAAGGTTAAAGCAAATGCACAGTGTCTCAGGAACCTTGAGTTTTAGCAATAAGCTCTTCTGCAAGTCACAGTTTTTGGTGGCTACCAAATTTGGCAAATGTAGACAGATTTCCATAGAAATAATAAAAAGACTGTGTGAAATTATGTTCTTACTGCAATAATACCTTCCCTTCTTCTCAGTCTGCTGAGGTATTTGAGGTGTTGTTTGAGGTTGTCCATTCTATCTGTTTCTCTGTTCTTATTCTCAAAAGCAACAGAAGCTATCCCAGAAGGTGAAGTTTATAAATTGTTTGTCATGTTCATAATCACTTTCAGTAATGTATTAGAATAAGTGTGCAGATGATCAGCATGGGCAGGTATATGCTAGTGGGTTCAGCTGTGAAGGCTTAAGATACTGTTTTCAACTGGAGATCACTGCCTTCATAACTGAGAACCAAGATAGATTCACCAAGGGAAGGTCATGCTTGACCAGCTTCTTGTTATTTCAGTATGGAAGTCTGACTTGGTAGATGAGGGGTGAGGAGTTACAACCCCTACCATCCTATGATCCTGTGACACTACCCAGTTTGTGCAGCGATCGAGGGTGTTTCAGGGGCCTGAGTCAGAGCTGGGGCCTGTTCATCTAGTGGTGTTGCTCCTGTAAGCATGGTAGTTGAGATGCCAGGGGTATGAAGCTGGCCTTTTCCCCTGCTTGTGATGCCCCCACTGGCCTGAACTGGTCTGACAGGAGCCTGTGGTTGGCTTCTGCAGCTCTTTGTGATGTTACAGGTGACCATGTTGGTGATAAGTCTTGGGCAGGAGCCATCTTTGCACAGCAGTTTAGCCTATTTCATGGGAATGGGTGGCAGGTAGGGCAGGAGCAGGCCTTGGCCTGTTCAGCTCCTGGTGAAGTCCCACTTGACTGGGAAGTCAAGTGGGCAGGACTATGCAGCTGAGCTTTGCACCTGCTTGCGGTGTCCCTTATGGCTCTGCCTGAGCCAATCTGAAAGGAGCTTGTGGCTTGCTTCTGCAGCCTTTTGTGCAGTCACGTGGTTGGAGCAGTGGTGTGACTGGCACAGGCAAGGAACCCTCTTTGTGCAGCAGTTTAGGATGTCTCAGGGGCCTGTGTTGGAAGTACGGCAGGAGTATGCCCTGTCCTATGCAGCTCCTGGTGTCATCCCTGTTGGCTTTGTAGTTAGAGGCTGGGAGTAGGCAGGTGACCTTTTGCCCTTCTGTGACTTTACCGATTGCTCTGCCAGAGCTGATCCAGCGCAAGCCAGATAATATAGCTGTCTGATTTGCAAAAGCTGTGCTCAGTCACACCCTACTTTATTCCCTGGGCCTGTTGTCCTTGCTCATTTCCTCTGAGTGTTCTTCTGTTGTAGGGATTTATTGGTCAGTCACAAAAGTACAAGCTGCCAGGCATGGTCTGGATGCTCTTGTGCTGTACGGACATGCCATCCACAAGAGATCCTTCCTCGGAGAGAAGTCCGTCTGCTGAGCAGCTAGGGTTTCTAGTTCTGTTCAGTCAGCCTTAGGAAGAGTAGCATGAGTAAGCAACTACCTTCTTCCTTTTGCGAGGGAACAAAGATAGATGGTCTTCCATCATAGAAAACTGCCTGTGTTTTCATTGAGAGAGGTCATTTTTAGTCATGCATTTACTTGGGATCTTTTATGTGGTGGGAGTTGTGTGATTGGTTAAACAAGTTTTTTCCTTGCATAAGTATAATGTTGCTTGGAACTACCTGTTCTTTAGTAGACCTATTTGTTGCTTAGGCTGCTTTATTTGGAGAATTCAGTATCCTGGCAATTCAGGATACTAAGTCTCCCTTCAGAAGCGCCTGCTTGCATTACCTTGATGGCTGGGAGAGAATAGCTTGAGGGCTGTCTAAAGAGCTGACTTAACACCTCATGGATTTTAGCACAGACTAAAGGGTGTGGTGTAATAGTGGCCCTAGCAGTTAGATAATAGTTGGACCTGTTGATCTTAAAGGTCTTTTCCAACCATGGTGATTTTGTAATACTGGCTGTGATTCCTCAGTTAAAGATACCTGCTAGTTTCTGTTTAAAGTCAGAGCTAACCCAGGGTCCTGCAGATTTGTGGAATTTGAGGTAAGAAGACCAATTTCTGCATCTCCAGAGAATGAGATTTCCAGGTAGGTAATGTGTTCTGTGTCTTCAGCTTGCCTAATGTCATCCATCAAGAAGCCAGAAAGTAACAATAAAGCCTGCATTTAAGCTGTCTATGGAATCTATTGTGACATTCTAATGAATGCTTAGAGCTGATCAATTTTTTCCTGTGCTGTTTGTTGCAGTGCTTTGTGGCCACAGCAGGATACTAAACAATATTAGAGGAAACCAACTTAAGACCTGTAATTTCCATAGAGCTGGTTGGAGAAGCAGTTGTCCACTGCCTTCCTGTTGCAGCATGGCATTTGAACTTGATGTTCTCTGCCTGGTACTATGGGCAATAACAGGTAGGAATTTGTTTCTTGTGTGTCCAAGTCACACAGAGTGAAACAAGTGCCCCTGGAGTGTGTATGCAGGTGCAAATGAAATATAAAGCAAGTGGACTCGATGATCCTCGAGGTCCTTTCCAACCTAAGTTATACTGTGATACTGTGATCTTGAGACTTCTGTTTTAAAAACTTGTTTTGCTCGCTGTGCTATGGGGGTGATGGAGGTACCTCTCTATCTTTTTGTGTTCCCTCCTTTGTTCTTAAGTACTGGCAATTCACTTTCATCTCTCTGTGTTTCTATTGGCAAGGGAGTAAGAGGTACTTTGCAAAACCTATCAAGATCCTGCACTGAAAAATCCTCCCAGGTACAAACACTTCTGCAAAGGGACATGCTGAAAAAGAATTTCAAAAGTAGTGGAGTTGTTAGTGAAAGGAAATGAGCTTCTTGAAGCAGGGTACCAACTCTCTTTATCTTGGTCTCCTGTGATGAGCCATTTTTGGTCACTGTAAACTATATCATGGCTTGGTTGTAGTGTGTTGTGTCTTACATCCAGTGGTGTTGTTTCAGGTTTCAGTTGTGAGCAGTGCAGAGAAGGAGCCACGTACTCAGGTGCTGTAATCTCACCCAACTTAGAAACCACTAAAATCGTGCGAGTTCCTCACGCTGTGTCGCTGTCCGACTGCATCGCCGCGTGTTGTGACCTCTCTGCTTGTGACTTGTCCTGGATGTTTGAACGACGCTGTTACATCGTCAACTGCCAGCGCAAAGAGAACTGTGAACCTAAAAAAATTGACACTGTAAAGTCCTACCTTACTTTTGTGCTGAGGCCTTCTCAGAGGCCAGCCTCATTACTGGGATTTGGGCAAGTGATCCCAAGCATGGTTCACTCTGTGGGGCTCCAGATTGAGCCATCTGAGGTAAGTAGCCTGAAGGAGCTGTCTCTGCTCGGCAAAGATCCTAGCCTTGAGGAGATACCTGAATATATTGATGATTATAAAGAGTTGGAGCAGGACCCCTTTCAGGTGAACATCAAACATGGGCAGAAAGAGAGCACAGATTATGCCGAGTGGGGCCTGATGGTGGCAGGTGACAACGGCTTTAACTCTTCCATGGGTGATGATAGAGAAAACCAGGAAGACTTTGCTGCAAAGAAAGGGGCTGCTGAGAAGGTGGAAAGACTTCTGAATAAAACCATCTCTGAGCTGAACTCTGTGACTGAGCACTCCGTAGAGAGGTTGTCATCCCTCCCAGAGATTACACCATTCCCTGGGAAGACATTTGAAAGTGAAGCCGCTGTTCAACTGCTTGCACAACCTGCTGATGCTTTGCCAAAAGAGGTATGTTTGCCCTTCAGGAAGCAGGCAGAGTATGGTCAGCCACCTTGTAATTATTTTGGTTTTCAGATCAGATTAGGTTGTTGCTTTGGAATGTAACCTTAACACTCAAATAACATACAGTCCTGCTACAGTGTTAGGAAAGGCTGAAGGGGAGAGGATTGTTTTAATAGCCAGATGAATTGCTAAAGAACTCTTTTCTATCAGGTAATAAGGAGCAGAGCTCCTTTTGGGACACTGTGGAGTTTCCTTAGAGGCGTATAGATAAATGGACTTGGACCTGGTGTTAATAGTGTTACAATATTTCCTTCTGACCTCTGGGGACTCATTAGAAGTTAATGGAAGTTCCTCCTTATGTCTAACCTAAATCTACCCTGCTTCAGTTTAAAACCATTGCTGCTCATCCTATCACAAGCCCTTTTAAACAGTCCTTCCCCAGCTTTCCTGTAAGTCCCTTTCAGGTACTGAAATGTAGCTATAAGGTATCCCCAGAGCCTTCTCTTCTGCAGGCTGAACAACCTCAATGCTTTCAGCCTCTCTTCATCAGATTGGTGCTCCAACCCTCTGATAATCTTTGTGGCCCTCCTCTGGACCTGCTTCAGCAGGTCTATGTCCCCCTTGTGTTGGCAGTCTCCTAGATGGGCCCAGTACTGAGTAGAGAGATTTAAGGTGTTTTAGTAGTGATGAGGAAATAAGAAAACATGAGCAAGTTCTGGTCTGAGCAGATGTAATAAAACACAGCAATTCTGTTATGCTCATGTGTGTACAGCATGAAGGCAGTAATACTCATCACACAGACTGTCACTGGCTTTTAAAGGTATATTTAAACCTTCACACTGTTCTTTATTGGGTTTGGGAACTGATGGTTTTAGTTGTATTCCAGGTTACCTCATTCTGATAACCGTAGCTCACACCCTTTTGCATCTGAAACTTCAAAAATGATTAGCATTTCTTACAAAACCAACCACCACCAACAAAACCCAAAACCAAACAGTCTTTCCTTGACAGATATTCTGTATATGAATAAAATCTCTTAGTAGCAAGTAAGGCCTCACTTGGAGTACAGTGTCCACCTATGGGACCCCCAACACAAGGAAGACATAGACTTGCTGGAGTGAGTCCAGAGGAGTGCCACAAGGATGATAGGAGGTCTGGAGCACCTCTCCTATGAAGACAGGTGGAAAGGATTGAGATTGTCCAGCCTAGAGAAGAGAAGGCACCAGGAAGACCTTATAACTACATTTTAATATCAGAAATGGACCTAGAGAAAAGCTGGGGAAGGACTGTTTAGAATGGCTTGTAATGATATGATGAGAGGCAATGGTTTTAAACTAGAGCCGGGTAGATGGAGGTTAGACACAAGAAGTTCTTTACAGTGAGATGGGTGTGGTTGAAGCTGTGTTCCTGGAGACATTCAATATCAGACTTGATGAGTCCCTGGGCAACCTGATCTAGGAGGAGGCTCCCATGTCCACTGCAGGGGAGGTTGGACAAGATGACCTTTGATGGTCCCTTCCAAACCAGCGCAGTCTGTGGATCTGTGAAGTCAGTGGGTTCACCCTACGTGCTATTTAAAAGCCAGCATCCTTCTAAATCTAGAAATGTGAAAAATGGTTCACTTGTGTCAACTCTTTCCCTATAATTGATTTTTCAGGCTGCTACACCTTCCCCTTCTGCAGGCAAACTGGATTTCTCCCCAGGTGTGTCAGAGAAAACCCAGACTCCCACTATGGCCCCTGAGAATGCCACTGAAGGTGGGATCACGCTGCTTCCCACTAGTACTGTGCCATCTGAGCTCATACAGCAATTCACAGCACCCACTGCTGCTGCTAAAGCAGGTAATGCTTCAACATAGCCAGAGATCTGATGGGTTACCTGCAGGTTGGATAGCAGGTAGGGATATCAAGCTTCCAGTCTGTGTTGTTAGTTATGAATTTACTCTTTATCCAGATGTAACATCATTCTTCTTGAAGTCTGGAGACCTACAGTAACAGTGCAAACTCCAAAACCCTTAGCCAGTTACTTTAGAGGCAAAACTCTGACCAAATCCATCATTAATGGGAAACTATAACTCAAAACAAATACAGTAAAGTAAAAAGCAGAGATTAAGAGCCTTTTAAAAAATGGGTTGATTTTAATACTTGGTTGGAAATACCAGAAGTTTTTATTTTGAAGATGACATGTTCAACCATGATGTCCTCTGCAGTTGTGTTAAATTCCGTGTGTATGTTAGAGTATCTCCTTTCTTCTGCTAGGTTTCTCATCATCTTGTGCACCCTGACAAAGTGTTGGAAGGGCCACAAAATGCAGAGAAGCACAAGTCTGCACTCCTGATATACTGAGGGATATGGAGAGCTAAAACTCTTGCTCCTGGCAGACCAAATCTGTTTTGGGACATTCTTGGCATCCTCTGCTAAGCTGCAGACAGGATAGCAGTGGGAGGTATCAGGAGAGATGAGCTGCAAGAGATCCCTCTCTAAGGCAATGGGTCATCATTACCACTGAATGCTGACTAGGCAGCTCCTCCTCCTCCTTCACAGGAGGAGGTTGAAGAGGCCTCAAAACGGGTCTTGGAAGAAGCTGAAGGGAAGTTTGTTCTGAATTCACTGTAAATACTGCTTTATGCAAGGATGTTTGTGTATTCTCAGCCCTGCTGGCTTAGAAGTCTTGAAGACAGTCCCTCTTTCTCTCATTTAGTCATCACCCTCATCTAGCTATTTTGTTCTCATCTCCTGTGGAGGTCAAGCTACAAACTTCCAGTGGTGCCTGGAGTAACTCCCATGAGCAATTATTGAGCCTTGGATGCATTTAAGTATCAGTGACAGGAAGTGTGCTCTCAATGTGCTTCCACACATTGTCCACTTTTAGACCTGTCAGTTGCCACTGCTGAGCAGCATCTTGCTAATCTATTCAGAGTTTAAGCTGGATGTTTAGATGCTAGTCAGTGTTGCTTTTGGAGAACCTTTGCTCTGTAGGGTCCTAATATCAAGAGAAATACACTTAAAACCTTTTAAATACAGATCTAATGGGAACCTTTCCTGAAGCTACTGCTGGAGACTGGATTTGTGAACTTTGGCATTTTTGGAAAAGGATTTTTCACAGAAGAGGAATGGGAGGGTGTTGCTGGGTGGTGAACAAATTGAATGCTCAGCTCTGCTGAGAATAGCCTCATATACCTTTCATGTATCCAAATGGAATTTTTGAAAGGGGTGCTGGGCTGGGCATTGAGATTTGTCTCACAAGAGCCACACAGACATAGAAATCGTGCTTCTTGGTGAAAGAAGGCCTGATATCAGAGCTCTGGTATAGACTATGTTGCTTCAATGAGGTTTGTTCTGGTGCAGATGGCTTGGTTTTGTCTTCTGTAATTGTGTATTTTTCAGTTCCTGCACTTCCATTCAGCTACTGAGAAAAGTGTGTAATTTTTTTTATGTGGAGCCACGTTACTTGTAATATACAGGGATAATCAGAATGCTTTTCTCTTTAGGAGGAGACTTGGTGGGGTGCTTGGTGCCATGGTTTAGTTGATTAGATGGTGTTGGATGATGGGTTGGAGACGATGACCTTGAAGGTCTCTTCCAACCTGGCTTATTCCATTCCATTCCTTTCTATAAGTCAGGGAAATAATATTTGGAGAAGAAGAAAATTTTGGTTGGGTAAAAAGTGAAGGAACAATAGTCACAATTGTAATAGTTTATTATTTGGTTATATATTGAGGAATCAATTTTTGTTATTTATCTACTGCAGGGTGTTTATCAGATTTTACTTAATCCATTACAAATATCTGAAGATAATAAATGTCTATCCATCCCATCTGTTAAAACATAGTGTATGTATTCTGTCGTAGATACAGTGAAAGAACTTGTTGTGTCTGCTGGAGATAACATACAAGTGATGCTACCCAAAAATGAAGTTGAACTGAATGCCTTTGTTGTCCCACCACCACCTACAGGTGAGTTGAATGGCCTTAGCATGCAAGAAGATGTACACACTACCAGCCTTCAAATGCAGACAAGCCCTGGGTTATGTGAACATCTGTACCTTAGTCATTCTCATCTCCTCCTCCTACCTTTTTTGTAGCTCCATCTGCAGAGCAGACTTCCTCCTTTGTATTTTAAAGATTGAAATATTTTTAAGTGACTGTTTTTTTTCAGAACCTGAATTTATTAGCCAGATGGTTCAATAGAAAGCTTATCATTTCTCTGGGTTTTCTTCTAGTGGGAAAAGTAGGTCTTGAATGCAGCATTTACCTTAAAGCTACTGGCTTCTGAACTACAGCAGCAAAGAATACATGTTTCATAGGTTGCTCTGCAAAACACATCCATTTGTGTGATTCTGTTTTTTGTGAAGAACCTTATGGTTGGTGAAGTCCACAACATCCTTGCTGCTTTACCAAGTGGAAGTTCAATGTGTGTTCATACTGCTTCATTTTGCAGGCTTAAACGGTAGCAGTCATGATTTCTTACTGTAGTATTTTATCTGACAAATGGTGAACTTGATTTGTCTGTTTCCTGGGCTTACCTTGAAGGCAAAGCTGATTACTCTTATGCTGTGTTACTGCTCTTAGAAACAGCCTACACTTACGAATGGAGCTTAATCAGTCACCCTGCTGACTATGGTGGTGAAATGGAGCGCAGGCACAGCCAGACCTTGAAGCTCTCTCATGTAAGTGAGCTCATTGCATTTCTGTGGTCCTTTCACAGGATTCTAATCTGTGGGGATGAGCACACTGATTCAAAGAGTTTGAAAGACTGAGTCTCTTTTTTTTCCTGTATCATTAAATATTTGCTATATTAGAAGTGTCTTTTTTAGGTAATCTAATAATTTTCCAAGACAGAGTGAAAATTCCTCCGTGTTTGCTTTGTATTCCTCACTTTTGTGCAGTGATTACTAGCCTTTCATGTATGTATTCATAAAAGGAGTTCTTTGTTTAAGATATCCATCTTTTTTCCCTCTTTATAGTATGATTGGCAGATTTATGCATGCTGCTTTTGTACAACTTGTCATGTAACCCGATTTTCTTTTTGTGTGTGTTTGTCTCAGTTATCAGTGGGACTTTATGCCTTCAAAGTGACAGTTTCTGGTGAAAATGCCTTTGGTGAAGGTTTTGTAAATGTCACAGTCAAACCAGGTAAATTAGTTGGCCAAAATACTGAAATTAATTTCTTTAATTCCAGGAGTTGCTTATCTAACAGTCTGTCTGTTACTGTCTGTCAAGGGCATCCAGTCATGTAGAGATGTGTCATATTTCAGTGCCTGGAAAACATTAAAAGGTGATCACAGTGTTAGGTGCTCTAGGATATTGTACCTCCTCAGGCAAGGCCTTGCAACCTTTTATGTTCTCCTTCTCCCCTGGGATCAATTAGGTGTTGAACTGGCCCTACCTGCAAGTTACAGTGCACACATCTGATCTAAATTGCACCAGCTAGAAGTGACTACATTGAGAGACTGATGCATCAGTGCACTGTCCAAAGAGGACAGCAGGTGATGCGAAGCTGTCAATCATAGATTTAAATCACTGAGGATGTTGATCTGTAGAGTGAACAGGTTTCTTTTGCCTGGGGTTTCACAACCTTTTTTTTTTTACCTCTTTTTTTTTTTTCCCCTGTCTTTCTCATAGCAATCAGAGTTAACCAGCCACCTGTTGCCATTGCTTCACCCAAAGCACAAGAGATTTCTTTGCCTACAACTTCTACCTTCATTGATGGCAGTCGTATGTACCGAACCATTCTGTGTTTATAGCCTGTATTTGTAGTATACAGTTTCAATGTCATTGTTGTTTGCCAATTACAAGTAAAATTCCTTATCACTCTGCTTAGGAGTTCATAGTATCAGTCAGGGTTGGAAGGGACCACAAGGATCATCTAGTTCCAACCCCCCTGCCATGGGCAGGGACACCCCACACTAGATCAGGCTGGACAGAGCCTCGTCCAGCCTGCTCTTAAACACCTCCAGGGATGGGGCCTCAACCACCTCCCTGGACAACCCATTCCAGGGCTTCACCACTCTCATGGTGAAGAACCTCCTCCTCACGTCCAGCCTGAATCTCCCCACTTCCAACTTCATTCCATTCCCCCTAGTCCTATCACTACCTGAGATCCTGAGATGTCCCTCCCCAGCCTTCTTGTAGGCCCCCTTCAGATACTGGAAGGCCACAATTAGGTCACCTTGGAGCCTTCTCTTCTGCAGACTGAACAGCCCCAACTCCTTCAGTCTGTCCTCATAGTAGAGGTGCTTCAGCCCTCTGAGCATCCTCCTGGCCCTTCTCTGGACACCTTCCAGCACATCCATATCCTTCTTGTAAGAGGGGCTCCTGTTTGGGGTGATTTGAGTCCAGTTATAAATTATTTGAATAAAGTGATAAAATGTAACCTTCTACTTGGGGACTGAGATGGAGTGTGTTAGAGGCTGCTGCATCCAAAAAGCTGCTACTCTTAAAACTTCTTCCTGTCCTTTCCAAAAGACTTCTGGTGCCAGAACAGCTTGGGCCATGATAGAGAGCTGTCACATAGGTATGATGAGATGTCGTAATTAGATTCATAATTACTGAGAATGTGCAGAGCTGGATATTGGGTTTTATTTGTGTGTATGTGAAGAAATTTTTTTTGTCAAAATAAACCATACCAAATGTAATTTGGAATCTGTGGTTTCACACCTGTGGTGCATGAACCATGTTTGAGTATGCTTGAAAAGATAATTGAAAGCAGTTAGGCATTAGTGCGTGAAAGACTTTAGTAGGATTAATTCCAGAAATTGCTACAAGAAGCTAATGTGTTCTTCTTTACTGAATGTAGAAAGTATAGATGATATGAAGATAGTGAGCTACCACTGGGAGGAAATTAAAGGTCCTTTGAGGGAGCAGAAGGCATCTGCTGACACAGCTGTCCTGCACTTGTCTAACCTTGTTCCTGGAAACTACACTTTCAGGTACCTGCACAGAAGCTTTCCTTTGGGGTTTTAACTGTTTCTGTGATGTCAGCTAAATGCTTTTTTCTCTTCATGCTCACATGTACCTCCTCAAACGAAAACCCACTTTTTGTCTTGCATTCTGTTACTCTTCATTTTGCACAGTGGAGAGACATATGGAGGTGTTTATTAATAAATGGATGCAGTGATTCTGTGATAGGGTGTAGTGATGTTTTACAGCACAAAGATATGCAAAACAAGATAGCAGTAATTAAATGCCTCCCACTCCCAGCAGTAGCTGTGACAGAACTTTTATTTTTGACTTTATTTTTTTCCATCTTTGAAGCTGGCAAGAGCCCTGATGTGAAAGTCTGCAGTCAGGCTGTGAAAGTCATCCCCTGAAGAGTGGTGGCAGACAGAACAGTATTGGGAGACTGATCTTTGCAAGGCATTGTTGTGTGCTGATTTTAATGAGTCATTCTGTTCTTCACATAATCTTTTGCCTTGCTGCTATTTTGCCATGTTTATGCATTGCTGAGGCCAGAGGGAGAAGCTAGTAGCTTCCCCTGGTCTTTGACCAAGGGAGTGCTTGTGCTGTTTATTATTTGTAAATAGTGTAAATAAACCTTTATTAGAATAACCTTTATTAGAATAAACCAAACCAGGTTGGAAGAGACCTTCAAGATCATCATGTCCAACCCATCAACCAATCCAACCCACCCAAACAGCTAACCCATGGCAAATACTGTGTATTTTCTACATATTCATTGCATTTCATTGTAGATTGTACTTTTGCTTGTAAATACAGCTTTCATTTACTTCCAGCTGAGCTGGTCTGGCAAAATTTAATGTTGGGGGGGGGGAATAGAATAGAATGCGATTAACCAGGTTGGAAAAGACCTTTGAGATCGTGGAGTCCAACCTATCATCCAACACTAATCAACTAACCTGTGGCACCAAGCACCCCATCCAGGCTCTTCCTAAACACCTCCAGTGATGGTGACTCCACCACCTCCCTGGGCAGCCCATTCCAAGCCCAGCCCACCACCCAGATACATGCAGTTTTCATGAGAGGTGAATTTGGAATGTCGTCGGTTAGCTCATTGTGGAGGACAGGCTTTCATCATTTTTCGCTGTCGGCAGCAGTCTCATTTTAGGACAATGTAGCCTTGTGTTCCTGAGAGGCAGTAGTGGTTTGGATTTTCCCAAAACTTGTACATTTTGGGTTTTGTGACTTGACATCTTCAAAAATCTTTGCTGATAATTCAGCTCAATTTTAAAATTAGCAATTGTGTGCTACAAGGAAGTTGGGAACTATGTCTGTGCTAGAAGCAGAGCTTCTGGGCATCTGGGGTAGTTTTGGATGTGGATGTAGAATAGAATAGAATAAACCAGGTTGGAAGAGACCTTCAAGATCATCACGTCCAACCCATCATCCAACACTACCTAATCAACTAAACCATGCAACCAAGCACCCCATCAAGGCTCCTTCTAAACACCTCCAATGATGGTGACTCCACCACCTCCCCAGGCAGCACATTCCAGTGGCTGTTCCACTATGATGAATGCAATCCCTCTGTTTTTACTGAGCAATTTACAGTTGAAATTACTGAAGTTACCATTGACTGCAGGAAAAGAGTTTTATCTGTGATCCAGAATAGCTAGGCTCTTCTTACATGTTTCCTACCTTAGTTGAGGCATACCTATTTCTGAGGAAAAAAGTCATATAATCTAGTCAGTGGTGCTGGTGCCAGCAAATTTAACCTTTGAATGTAGGACTTGGAAGAAGTTCATCTTAACATATTTCCAATATTATTTTTCCTTTTGAAGACTCACAGTGATTGACTCAGATGGAGCAGCCAATTCCACCATTGCATCTCTGACTGTCAACAAACCAGTGGACTACCCACCTATTGCTAATGCAGGACCTAATCAAGCAGTCACCTTGCCCCAGAACTTCATCACCCTGAACGGAAATCAGAGCAGTGATGACCATGAAATTGTCAGCTATGAGTGGTCACTCAGTCCTAAAAGCAAAGGCAAGGTTGTAGCAATGCAGGTATGTCCATTTCTCCTTCCAGAGGATTGGAAAGCTCTTTGATCTTTGCCTCTAACATGAGCAAAGACATACCAAAGTAACTACTGTTACTCTTTTCTATTAGTGGTTTTAGGGTTTTTTGTTCCTCTCTGATGCATTCCACTCTTACTTTAGATACTACTTTTAATTTCTCCTCAATATGTTTTTTCCATTCCATGTGACCGTTTCTGATTTGTGCTGTTTTTTGCTTCCCAGTAAATTGTAAAGACTTAGCTTTTACAATGTCTGTCCTTGGACTGTAGAGCCTGCTACACAGGTTTTCACCTTCTGACATGTTGAATGCTTTTTGGGAGTGCATAGGGGTAGTGAGGATTTTCCTGTAAGGTATTCTCTCAGAGAAAGTAGGACTCAAACAGAAACTTACTTTTTTGAGTCAAAAGATGACAGGACTTTTGCAAGTGTTATACAACCATACTCTGTGGTGAAATCACTGTGCTCATCAAAACACAGGTTTGCTATGAAGGCTAACTGAATTTATTTTCTCATTTTCATGGCTTTGGGCTTTTGTTCTGGTTTTGGTTTGTTTGTCTTTTATAGCTGACAAAATCTAAAAGAAATTCATCACACTCTACACTCATTAATTTAGAGGTTCTTGTAGCTCTGGGGGCAGTTGAGGTAGTGAATGTAATGAAGCCAGCTGAAACTTAGAAGCTATCTTTTATAAGAAACCTGATTTCTGCTATATTGCAAATGCTTTAGACTTTCAGAGTTGTAGAGATCACTTTCTGTTCAGGGAAGTAGTAATACACTGATGCAAGCATATGTTGTAGAGACTTACAAAACAATTGAGGGGTTTAGAGCAGAAGGCTTATTTCTGTTCATGTACCAAGACAAAACACTTTCCAAAAAGCATTTGTGCAACCTGAACCTGTAGTTCTCAAGAGATGTTCAAACTTAAAGCAACCTTCCTGAATGGAGGGAACAACTGCTTGAGGTTTCTAATGGATTCTTGAGTATTTAATGTGGAAATACAAGAGCAATTAAGAGTTTCTTTTCAAATGTCTAGTAATCTTCCTCATGTCCCTGAAGCTGAGGATTCTGGCCTCAGGTGTGTTATGTGGTATCCATGGTTAGAGTGCACTTCAACAAGTACCTTGCTGGTTAGTAAATCATTTATCAAGTTCCTTAGTTGTCATCATCATCTTTATTGCAAAAAAATAAAAGAACAACCTAATTGTATTGTGATTTATTATTCCTCATCTGAGAGATGCCACAAATATTCATTTCATTAGGAAAAGGCTGGGCCCAGCCACTTAGGAGCTTATAGAGATGTCAACTAATACTGCTGGAAGAGTATAACTCTGCTGGACAGAGTTACCTTGTTGAATGTGTTTTTTTTCCATAAGCCTATCTGTTTGGGATCAAGTCAAGCTTAGTTTTGTGTTTAACAACTTTTATGCAAGTTAAAGAATGTCGTGAAGTTTGTTTCTAAAATATCCCTAAGGAAATGGAATAAACTGCATTCATTTCCATCAGTGTTTAATTTTCTGGTTATGAAAGTTAATGTCCTATGCATTTCAGATTTTTTTGGGTTCAGAAACAATGCAGCAGTTACACTAAACATAAGAAATGAAGGTTTATTGTCTATGTGTATTTTCTGGATTGGAGATCACAGAATCAACCAGGTTGGAAAAGACCTCAGAGATCATCAAGTCCAACCTATGACCCAACACCACCTGACAACTAAACATAGAATAGAATACATAGAATAAACCAGGTTGGAATAAACCAGGATTGGTAGGGAGATTTGCAATAGCGAATATGTGACATCTGTCTGTGCACCAGTGTAAGTCTCCTCTTTGTCTACAAGGTGCTTCAACTTGCTCAGTACGCTGTACTTATGAATTAAAACACTTTGTATTTTTTTCCTCCACGTTTGTTCTGTAAGACCTTTCGTAATCCATGAGTGGTTTTGTTTCATCTCACGCTCTGTCTTCGTAAATGCCGTGTAGGGAGTGCGGACGCCGTACCTCCAGTTATCTGCAATGCAGGAAGGGGATTACACCTTTCAGCTGACTGTCACAGACTCTGCAAGGCAGCGCTCCACAGCTGAGGTCACGCTGATCGTACAGCCTGGTAAGTCAGCGGCAGGCACGTCTGGGTACCTCAAGGGTGGGCCAGCCTGATGCCTCAGCACTGCCCTTGAATGCCTCAATCTGAATGTCTGGCATCCCTGCATCAGAGACTCTTCCACCTCCATCTTCTGTCAAAGGAAACAGTTAAAACAACTGTAGAATTGTGGAAAGCTCAGGTGGTCATCCTGAGGGCTCACACTGGCTTGATTGTGTAGGCAACCTTCAGAGAGGTGTATTTGAGTGTACTTCTCAAAGCTAAAATGTAGTTCTTGAGTTTGATATCCTGCAAAGTCTATTTTGGACAACTGTTCAAAGCATCAGTCAGTGCTTTGCTCAGTTCTCTTACTGTTTTGCAGCTCTTCAAGAGTCGTTGTGAGGTTTAAATTCTCACTAGAACTGCATTGCACTTTCTAGGGAAAAGTGTCAAGCGGGGGATTTTCAAAAGCTGTATCTTTCAGACATTTGTATAGATGTGGGAGCTGAGTGAACAAGTCCAGGTGTCATGAGATTGGTTTTTGTTTTATTTTATTTGGTTTGGTTTTTTAGTTTGTTTGACTGGGGTTTTTTGGTAATGTGTTGGCCTATTACATCAAAACTGGCTTTTTCTGCCTCTCTGAAAGTCTCTCATTCCACCACATGGCAGTGTTTTATCTTCCTGTTGTTGCTTATTACATATCTTTTTGTAGATGACCCCTTCTGGGCAAACTTTACAGTGGACATGTACTGTGGGAATCAAGAACATGAATTGAAGTACAGCATGTGGTGTAGTGCCTTTTAAACCCATTCTAATATGGAGCTAGAAAGATGCTATTGCTGAAGTCAGGTCTCAGGGTAAATAAATACCCAGGAAAATGATAGCATTGCCAGTTTCACCATGCCACAAAAGCAGATGTTGAAAATAGAATAAGAGGTTATATGTTTCTGCACTAAATCCTCAAAGGCTCTAAATTTGCATTAACTTAGTGGCATTGTGCTGACCTTGAGCCGCAAAATAACTGGCCCACTGTGGTTTTTATTCCCCATAGTTCTGTTACTCACTAAATCTCAGTAGGATACCTGAACCATTACAGAACAATGTAGTTTGTTCTCTTTTAGAAAAGTGCCTTTTCTGCTTCCATGTATGTTGATAGTAATTAATAATGAGACACATCTCTTAATTGCTTTCCTCCTTTTAATTACTGGTTAATGACCTAATTTTAGTAGACTTCTTTGTTGTGTAACAAAGGTTCTCACCGAGTTGTAATTTCTGTCACTTTGCATGGACAGAATGTCTGCTAACTTGCAATAACTAAAGGTACAGCTCATCCTGGCCCTTCAGTAAAGGGAAGCAGGAGACCTGAGTACAGTGCTGAACAGAATGGAGACTAATGTTTCCTTGTCTTCTTCTCTGCCTTGTCATAGCCACTCAAAAATTCACTGCATTTTTTTCAAATACAATTCAATTCAAATTCAATTCAAATTTCTACCCTTAAAACACAATGATGGGACTAAAAAGTGATGCCTGTGAGCTTTCTAGTGTAGCTGGTTGGATTTTAGTACCTGGAACCATTCCTAATGCTGTATTCAGGGAGGTGGTGGAGTCACCGTCCCTGGAGGCGTTCAAGAGGAGATTGGATGTGGCACTTGGTGCCATGGTCTAGTCATAGGGTCTGTGTTGATAGGTTGGACTCGATGATCCTCGAGGTCCTTTCCAACCTAAGTTATACTGTGATACTGTGATACTGTATTAATCATTCTTCAAGGACAAACAGCCATATTCCTGTGGGTGGTTTTGAAAGGGATGCAGTGATGGAACCAATGGAATACCCTACCCCTCTTGTTATAAAACATTTTATACAATGCATTGAATGTGTTGCAGATTTTCTGGAGCATGACTGTGCCTTCAGGTACAACTGTGAAAAAGGGAAGTACTTGCTGTGATAGTTGGTTTATGGCAGAGTTTGTCTCTCCCACCTAGTATCTTCTGCTGGCTTGTGCACATTTGAGTCAAGATATCAAATCCGCAATGCAGTATTCTGTGTTAAATCTCCCCTCTGATTGGCAGTCCTTGCAAGTGACTGCCTAACAAATATAGACTCAGAGAATCAACAAGGTTGGAAAAGACCTCAGAGATCATCAAGTCCAACCTATCCCCCAGCACAGTGTCACAGTATAACTAAGGTTGGAAGAGACCTCGAGGATCATCAAGTCCAACCTATCAACACAGACCTCATGACTAGACCATGGCACCAAGTGCCACGTCCCATCTCCTCTTGAACACCTCCAGGGACGGCGACTCCACCACCTCCCTGGGCAGCACATTCCATTGACGAACGACTCGCTCGGTGAAGAACTTTCTCCTCACCTCGAGTCTAAACCTCCCCTGGCACAGCTTGAGACTGTGTCCCCTTATTCTGGTGCTGGTTGCCTGGGAGAAGAGGCCAACCCCTTCCTGGCTACAACCACCTTTCAGGTAGTTGTAGAGGGCAAACACCACATGACTAACTAAACCATGGTTTCAAGTGCCACATCCAATCCTTTTTTTAACACCTCCAGGGATGGTGACTTCACTACTTCCCTGGGCAGCCCATTCCAGTGGCCAATTACTCTCTCTGTGAAGAACTTTCTCCTCATGTTGAGCCTAATCTTTCCCTGGCACAGCTTGAGACTGTGTCCTCTTGTTCTGGTGCTGGTTGCCTGGGAGAAGAGACCAACCCCCACCTGTCTACAACCTCCTTTCAGGTAGTTGTAGAGAGCAATAAGATCTCCCCTGAGCCTCCTCTTCTCCAGGCATATCATGTGTTAAATATTGTTTTCTACAGAAAATAACAGTCCTCCAGTAGCAGTGACTGGACCTGACAAGGAATTGACCTTCCCGGTAGAAAGTACTATCCTGGATGGAAGCAAAAGCCAAGATGACCAAGGCATTGTGTTCTATCAGTGGGAAAATGTCAGGTACATAGAGATTTTACTAATCTTCAGTAAAATAGAGAACAAAGAGAAAGCTGATTTGGGTCCCAGCACCCTCTTATGCAATGGTGTTGCTATTCTCACTGTTTGAGAACTTCATTGACGATTTTCTTGTTCAGGTGGTAATAGGATGAGACAGGAGTTTTTAAGTTCAGCTTGGAATGATTAGGCAACCTCTGCCTATGTTTTGCAATGTATCAGTTTGAGCCTTACTGTTAGAAAGGTAAGAGAAAGTTACTGGAATTTCCATGTCTCCTGTTACAAAGCAAGTGAAGTGCTCTCTGTAATGTACAGGGGTTTTCCATCAGTGCTTAGAACTGGGCTTTCTCAGTCCCTTGTTCATTAAATAATAAAGCAAATTGACAAGTTTAGCCTGAGCTTTCAGTAGGAGGTGACTAAAGCACGCTTGAATGGTGATTTGAAAATGTTTTACAAAAGTTTGTATGCTTATGTGCAAAGCAAACTGATACTTAATAGAAGGACGAGGTATTAGCTCATGCAACTGTCATATCCATGGTAGAGGAAACAATTTACTGGCTTCTTGTACACGTTGTCAGTTGCTCTTAGAGCAACAACAGATGCATGCTCCCATGAAATAGCACAACCAAGAGGTTGAACTTCTGGGGTGCATTTTTACTTGTACTAATAACTGGATATGTGATCCTTGGGTGCTTTATGAATTCTTGGTGTGATTTATGAATTCTGTAAACTAAATTCATATCTTATGGGTCTTTAACTATCAGTGCTTGTAATAGTGAACTTAGAGCTTGTAGAAGTAAAATACACATGAAGGCAGATGGCATGAGCAGTGCTGCTGGAAGAAGAATGTAGCTGGCTGTGCAGGATTGTTTTTCTAAGATGTTTCATTTCAGTGGCCCCAGCTCTGTGCAGATGGAAAACAGCGACAAAGCAATAGCGACTGTGACAGGTCTCCAGGTTGGCACCTATCGCTTCAGATTGACCGTGAAAGACCAGCAGGGCTTAAGCAGTGCATCTGTGCTATCGATTACTGTGAAAGAAGGTAAGCCTAGTTGCTACTTCTTGGGATATGGTAGGCAATTTACCAGTTAATTCAGTTACTGACAATGTGAAAGAAACCTGAACAGAAAGGGATAATGAATCTGTTGTTGTATTTCAAGGACACTGAAGAAGTTACTGCTGTTTATTCTAAAGCAGTATCATGAGTGACTAGTAGAATTAATTTTGCATACTTGAAAGCTTGTATGAAGAATGTATGCAGAATCAGTTGTAGTAAAAATACTCTAAAATAGTACTTTTGACCATGATGTCTCTCCTTCATTAAGAGGATGCTTTTATGTTTTGTTCAAAGTGAAGTTTTGAGTAGAAAAGTTCTACTGCAGGTTTTAAGTACCATCCAAGAAACACAGTCTTAGAGTATACCAATTTCCTCTTAAAAAGTTAACACTGAAAGACCTGTAATTATTTTGATATTTAATTTTTTTTTAATCAGCAGTTGCCCTGGTGGGTTTTTTTGGTTTTCTGTTTTGTTCCCTCAGCATGCATGCTTTAGGATAATAGTATGTATTATGTGAGATCATAGAATTACTTATGTTGGGAAAGGCCTGTAAGATCAAGTCCAACCATTAACAGCCCTGCCAAGTTTAGCACTAAACCATGTCCCTAGGCACCACATCTACCTTCAAGGATGGCAACTTTGCCACTTCCCTAGGCAGGAATGCTTCTAATGCTTGCCAACCCTTTCAGTGAAGAAATTTTTCCTCATATTCAATCTAAACATTCCCTGTCGCAACTGGAGACCATTTCCTCTCATCCTATCATTTGTTACTTGTGAGAAGAGACTGACTCCCACCTTGCTACGAGATTCTTTCAGGGAGTTGTAGAAAGCTTCCTCTTCTCCAGGCCCAAACAACCACAATTTCCTTATCCATGCTTCATAAGACCTGTTCTCTAGACCTGTTGTCAATTTAGTTGCTTTTCTGACAGAGGTCTGGTCAGATCCTCCCGACAGATTTTGTAGCTTTTACTTATGTTTCTTGCCATTTGGGTTTTTCCACAGCCAAAAACCCAACAGGACAGATGTAGGTTGCTCCCCTCTCTCCCTTGTGAAGGCAGGGGAGCAAATCAGGAAGTTGCTCTCCCTATATAGAGTCCAGAGAGGAAATGGGAGTGGAATAAATATTACTCATGGACCCTCCCCTGGGGTCAGGTTTCCCACCCTCCTGGGTCCAATTTCCCCACCCACCTTAGGTCCTCCTCCTGCCCATCTGGGGTGTCAGGTTCCCAGCCCCCTCCCCACCCTATCAGGCTTGAACCTACAAGATCATTGCATCCTTGAGTTTGCAGATAGTGATAATTCAACCATCTTTTGCCTCATGTTGTTCCTTAGGGAGTGATTTTAGCAATTTCCCTGGGCCATTGCCTCCTTTTAAAAAAGGTGACACAATACAGTTCAAATCTTGTTTGGTCCAGAGCTTGGCTTTTTGTTACACACTTTGTTTTTTGGGGGAGCAATGCACTCTGGCTCTGCAAGTGTGGTACCTATACCATTTATGAAATGATAGTAGGGTTGCATTAGAGTCTTAGATGTTGAATTTCTTATAAACAGTGCAGCCTTGTTTCTTTTTCATATCTTATCAGTGTGGAACAAATGAATCTTGAAGAAGCAGCTAGGGTCAGTTTTATCCATGTGCATCATTGGTTGGACTGTTCCAGAGTTTAAGTGTTTGGTCAGAAACACATGACAACAGCTCAGCCAAGATGCATCTCTGGACACATTTCTCTCTGGAAGGAGAATGTGTTTGTGGTTATTGCCTGTACTCCCAATGCATGTCTTAATTGCACTGCTAATGGAAAGCAAAAAGCATTTGGGAACTGAGTTTAAGTTTCCTGATTTTACTTTGCCTAAATACAGACAATGTGAAAATACAAGACCTTACACAAGCTTCACTTAAGTAATAAGTGATTCTCAAGACAAAAGGAGCCCAGCAAGTTAATCACATGCCGGACTCTGTTTCTAAGTAGGCAGAAAACACTTTGGCTTGCCCAAGAAGGTCTGACACTCATGTTATTGTGAGACTGCAAATACAGTACCCCACAATGCTTTTTTGGAAAAGAACTTTTTGGATGGCACCTCTGACTGCTGTCCTCCTCATTGTGCAGCTCTGCTTTTGTCAGGTTGTAATAGTCCCGGAGGCAAATTTTGTACACCCACTTATCCTTTTCCCTGTGCCTTTGACATGAGATTCTGTTGTCACTGCCTGTAATCATCAGATAAAGAATTGCAGTGTGGGTGAATTGGCAATGGCATGTCACATTTTGCATGTTGTGAAAGCAAGTCCTTCTCCTTCACTATTTTTATGGCTAGAAAACAACAGGCCACCCCGAGCGCATGCTGGTGGGAAGCATGTTCTAGTGCTTCCAAATAACTCTGTTACCTTGGATGGCTCAAGGTCTGCTGATGACCAAGGGATTGTGTCGTATTTGTGGATTCGGGATGGTCAAAGCCCGGCAGCTGGGGTAAGTTTCT
Organism: Melanerpes formicivorus; assembly: GCF_026170545.1. Taxonomy (NCBI): domain Eukaryota; kingdom Metazoa; phylum Chordata; class Aves; order Piciformes; family Picidae; genus Melanerpes; species Melanerpes formicivorus. The sequence continues at coordinate 514,911 of NW_027142517.1, read as the reverse complement.
TGAAGGTTGCAATGAGTCATGTTTGACTCTTGTTATATGCACGTCACATCACTGCAGCAGAGCGAGCAGGTACAACTCATACTGTTAGGCATGCTGTCTGTTTCTGATTTGTCTCCCCTGCTCTCTCTGATGCCTTGGTTCAAGGGGCATGTTGTATTTTTAGCACAGCTATAGAATACGGTAGTTAAGAGGTCTGCATCAGTGTGGCCTTAGCTGGGAAGGACTTGAGATTAAAAAATAACGTTGTATCTCTTAAAGAGTATTTTGTGATAGTACCAGGCTAAACTGTCACAGCTTGAGAGAAGAGTTCTGTGAAATCCAGCTATTCCAAAGGAGCAAGGCTCTGAGAGAACAAGTATCAATAAAGACCAGGGATTCATGTCTGGTACCACATGACATGAAATTTGCAGTTTAAGGTAAAAATGGTGTTTGGCACTAGATTAACCTTGCCTGAGAGACCACAGTCACTAGGGCAGTGGAATCTGCTCTCCAAGCAGGGACAGAAGCATCTCATGATAAATTGAAGCATGATAATAAACTAAAGATCTGATAATTCCTACACAAAGTGTTGTGGACAGCTCTTTACAGTCAGAAAGATCATAGAATCAATAAGGTTGGAAAAGACCTCAAAGATCATCAAGTCCAACCTGTCACCCAAGACCTTATGACTGCTAAACCATGGCACCAAGTGCCACATCCAATCCCCCTTTTGAACACCTCCAGGGATGGTGACTCCACCACCTCCCTGGGCAGCACATTCCAATGGCGAAGAAATCAGCAAGAACTGGGAGCAGTGAAAGAGTAAAATTGTAACAAAGCTTCTATAAGTTCACTTGAGGATATGAGAAGAATTGAAGAGGTTTAGTTTGAATATAGCTGGAAGAGATAGTAGTTGGAAATACATGAATTTGAAGGAAAGAAAATACTTTGGGAATTAAAGCATGGCTTAAGTGAAAATGAGGAATAATGAAGTGACTGCCTCAGATTTTCAGGCTGACGAGTACTTGAGAATGGCAGCTATGCTGTCTGGAGCTCTTTCTAATGAAAATGCCCATAGTGTGCAGACATCCTCTATATTACTTTGCTATAAACACAGTTGTCCCAAAAGCCAAACCAAGAACTCAGACTGTTATACCTGACTTGAAAGTCACACCTGCAACATTCTCCGAGGGTATCGTCATCGCAACACCTTTCTTTTTTTTCCTCTTTTTTTTTCTCCAGGATGTGATCCATGGCTCAGATCATGAGGCAGTACTGCAGCTAACTAATTTAGTGGAAGGAACCTATACTTTTCATTTGAAAGTGACTGATGCCAAAGGAGACTCAGATATTGATTCAGCCACAGTTGAAGTGCGGCCTGGTATGGCAATTAAAAGGTCATCGATACGTTGTGAATACCTCATCTTTGTCCTCCTTTTCATTTCTATACTTCATAGAATCATAGGATCAATAAGGTTGGAAAAGACCTCAAAGATCATCTAGTCCAACCTGTCACCCAAGAGCTCATGACCTCTAAACCATGGCACCGAGTGCCACATCCAGTCCTCTCTTGAACACCTCCAGGGGTGGTGACTCCACCACCTCCCTGGGTAGCCCATTCCAATGGCTAACAACTCTCTCTGTGAAGAACTTTCTCCTCACCTCAAGCCTAAACATCCTGATGGTGACAGGATTCTCTTAAGCTAAAGCACAAAGACCTCTCTCTCTTCATACCCTCTTACTGTTCTCTCAGTAGGCCTGAGTGTGTTAGAAGATGGTATACCAGAATTCTTAACTCCCAGCTACACCATTGCATTACTGACAGCATAAATAAAGATCTATCTTCCTAGTTAATATTTTAATTAGTATTTTGTTGCTTTTCATTCAGTGTAGGGTTTTGTTTCTTTTTGCTGGTGGTTAATCTGTTTTGCTAATGGAAAGAGATGGGACCTGAGCATTAAGTTTAGGTACAAATGCTGCGACTGTATGTTTGATGGTTGAAAGCGTGGGGTTTATGCTTGTCTTCCTTCTTTCATCCTGAAGGACAAAAACAAAGCTCAAAGAATTTCAGGGGTTTTGAATTAATCTTTTCCTATATGGTTTCCTGTACTTGAATATAGACTTGTTTTCAGATGCAGGATAAATGACAGCGATGGAAGCATAAGTTGAGGTTTCAGGAAATTAGTTTTAGGTCTGTCAGAGGTTTCTTGTTTGTCTGGCTCCTGGGCAATTATTTTATTTCTGTTCCTCACTCCATTGTTGAATGTAGTCACAGTAATTGGCTCAGGATTCTCATCGGATATCTGTGAAGCTTGTTTTGTTTGCAAGGCACTCTAGAAGCTCAAGTAGTATTTAGCAGAACCCTCACTTTGAGAAGTAACAACTACATTTACCTTCACAGATTGAGCATCCTCATTATGACTCACCCATGCAGTCTTAAGAGACCTTATGAGTCCAACCCTGCCTCCCTTTTCATGGGTGGTAGCCAGTAGTAGATAACCATCAGGGAACCTCAGAATTAGTCTCACCTAGTGCTTGCCACTGATCTTAAAACGGCAGCATTTAGAATCATAGAGTCAACAAGGTTGTAAAAGACCTCAAAGATCACCAAGTCCAACCTGTCACCCAACACCTCATGACTACTAGACCATGGCACCAAGGGCCACATCCAATCCTCTCTTGAACACCTCCAGGGATGGTGACTCCACCACCTCCCTGGGCAGTCCATTCCAATGACTAACAGCTCTCCCTGTTGAAGAACTTTCTCCTCATCTCAAGCCTAAACTTCCCCTGGTGCAGCTTGGGACTGTGTCCTCTTGTTCTGGTGCTGGTTGCCTGGGAGAAGAGACCAACCCCTCCTGGCTACAACTACCCTTCAGGTAGTTGCAGACAGCAATAAGGTCTCCCCTGAGCCTCCTCTTCTCCAGGCTAAACAATCCCAGCTACTTCAGCCTCTCCTCATAGAGCTTGTGCTCGAGACCTCTCAACAGCCTTGTTGCCCTTCTCTGGACACATTCAAGAATCTCAATGTCCTTGGAACCCATCAGGATTGTTTCAGAGGGAATATGAAAACATAGGCCAAGTACTGCTCTGAGAGCACAAAAAGGTTGCGTTATAAAGGATATGGGCCTTACGCGGGAAAATACATATTTAATGAATACTTTGGAGTACTGCATGTTGTCTTCAGTTGATACTGAAATATTTGCCAGGCTTTGAAAGAATGGCATGTTCTTCTTCTGTCAGATCCCAAAAGGAGTGGTCTGGTGGAGCTGATCCTGCAAGTTGGAGTGGGACAGCTGAGTGAACAGCAGAAGGACACCCTGGTGAGACAGCTGGCTGTGTTGCTGAATGTTTTGGATTCAGATATCAAAGTTCAGAAGATACAAGCATATTCAGATATAAGGTACAAAGATACTCTGCTGTGCTAGGGAGATTTGTGATTTTGGAGGTGGTGGAGTCGCCATCATTGGGGGTGTTTAGGAGGAGACTTGATGGGGTGCTTGGTGCCATGGTTTAGTTGATTAGAGCGTGTTGGATGATGGTCTGGATGTGATGACCTTGAAGGTCTCTTCCAACCTGGTCTGGTCTATTCTGTTCTATTCCATTGGTGTTTTCACAGTTTATAATTAATATCAAAATAATCTTTCCTAAGATGATAAAAAATCCTAGAGTTCTCAGCAGCATATGCTTTAAAAGAGTAATTTCTTATGCTGTGTTAAAAAAAAATCAATGAAGATCTGTGGAGGCTTAGAACTGCAATGTTTTGTTTAAAAATATCTATAGTTGTCTTCAGTTTATTCCTTTAAAGAAAGTGCATGCACATATTTCAGTGGTTTTGTTCCATACAGTGCTGTTATTTTTCCCAAATGCTGGATGGAGACAAGAGATTTCTCACAGTGAAGCTAATACTGCCTCTGATCAGACCTTTCATATTCCTCTTCTACTTGATCTCTTTTTGATACTCCAAGTACTTTTATAAACATTTTCCCCAGGTAACTGGTGACAAAAATCCATATTTTTTTTCCAGAGAATGCCCAGTGGATACTCCTAAGTGTGGTATCTTACTCTGAAGTAGAAATATCTGCTCTACTTGGTGTAGAGGGCTAGAGATGGCTGTGTGTACTCAGTGAAACTTCTCAGCATGATTGGTAGAACTATTCATAGCTATTTGGTAATTAAAACCCCATTTTTGGTGTCTGTTTAGTTCTTGGGGAGCACCTTAAAGTTTTAAAGTTTTGAAAATCTGGTATTTATAGTTGTCATTTTTTTTAATCACAGCTTTCAATTGCTGCTTTTCAGATAAAGGTTTTACCTGAGGTGTCTGATACAGGATAAGATCAAAACCATCCAGCTTAAAAAGAGGCGAGGGAGGAGAATTCCCACATGAAATTCCCTCCCTCCCTTGCTTCTGAGCTTTACCTCCTCCTAAATTCTGTTTCCTAAAGTTACTCAAACGCTTCAGAGTGCTTTGTGACAGGTTCTAGACAAAAGTGGGGAAAGAAAATGTACATACTTTGCTTACAGCAAGATTCAGGAAGATGAGGGGAAAGCAACATTTGCTGTTGTCCTCACCTTTCTTCTGTGGAACTGAGAAACTAGAGAACTGCTGCTGCTCCTGTCCATGCCATCTAAATAGTTAACTGACCCCCACACAGAGTTCCCTAAACTTACCAATGGTGACACTTGCTTTCCAGAAACAAGTAAACTGTGGGTGTCTGACAAAAGTGACCTTTGACCACAGTTGTGACCATCACTGTTCTTTCTGCAGCACCGCGGTTGTGTTCTATGTGCAAAATGGGCATTCTTCCAAGGTGATCAAGGCATCGGACGTCTCACAAACTCTGCATGTGCAGCTCCTGAAAGAGAAGGCTGACTTCCTGCTTTATAAAGTCCTGAGGGTTGACACTGCTGGTATGTTCTGGATCCTGTTTGCTTGTCTCTGAACTTTGTAGACATTTGGCTAACACAGCATCTAAAATCAGCGTCTGAAGGCTTTCTATTTGCTGTCTGGTGTCAGGGTTTTGAATGTAGCTTTCTGAAAGATGATGTTCAACACAGTGCTTAAAATGCTTACTCATTTGTGGTAGACTGGTGCCAGTTAGAATCATAGAATTGTAGAATGGTTTGGATTAGAAGGGACCTCCAAAGGTCATGTAGTCCAACCCCTCTGCAGTAAGCAGGGGCATCCTTAACTAAATCAGCCCGCCTAGAGCCCTATTGAGCCTCACCTTGAATATCTCCAGGGATGAGGCATCAATCACCTACCTGGGCAACTTGTTGCAGTGTTCCACTATCCTCATGGTGAAGAACTTGTTCTTAACATCCAATCTAAATCTGCTTTTCTCTAGTTTGAAGTCGTTGCCCCTCATCCTATCTCCATAGGCCTTCGGAAACAGTCACTCTCCATCCTTCTCGTGGGCCCCCTTCAGGTACTGTAAGGCCACTATTAGGTCTGTCCGGAGCCTTCACTTCTGCAGGCTGAACAACCCCAGATCCCTCAGCCTGTCTTCGTAGCAGAGGTGTTCCAACCCCCTGATGATTTTCGTGGCCCTCCTCTGGAGACACTCATGTTCTTTTAAAATACATCATCTGTAACAGTAGGCAAAAGCATCTGTTAATCTGTCCTGCATCAGAAGGCCTAGGGAATAGTGGTAAAGGTACCCCACTGATACCATCTTCTGCTGGAAAATACACAAAACTTAATACAGCAGTAATAGAGAATGTTTAATGGCTCTGCTTCCTTCAAGGCTTTTAGTGCTCAGTAATAGGGTTGTAATACAACTTGGTTTTGTCTGTATCGGGCAAAACAGTTAGGTGATTACTGTGTTATAACTTCATTTTCTAATATTTGTCATGTAGACAGGCTGCTGGGGTTTCATATAATGAACTCTTTATTCTCCCCAAAAAGAGGCTTGAAATTCTGAGCCTATTTTAGACTTCACTAGTAATGTGAACCCTTTATGATGCATGGATATGACACATAGGACTTCTCTGTAATTTAAAATCAGGACATAATGACCCAAATGCAAACAAAGTGAACAAGCTCTGGCAATAAAAGTAGTAAACTCTGTCTGTCTTTACCCCTTGAAAGGTACAGTTGTTCTATTGTAAAGGTACTTGGATTGCTGAAATGCATAGTTGTCACTAGAAAATATGTATTAACATTTTTCTTGACATAGTGTATCTGCTACTCAAGTTTTAAGGGAAATAACTTTATTTTAGTCTGATATGATGCAGTGATCTAGCAATAGGTACTGCCAGAAGTTCATGAGGGATGTAAATGTTCTGGCCTCAGAGTCTGTAATTCAGTTTTCAAATATTCTTTGGAAATACTGAAATAATTTAGTTTATTGGTATGATGCTTACATTCTAGTACCTGACAAATGAAAAGTATCAGTGTTCTCAGGAACTTTGGCGGTTCTTACTCATATGTCAAAAAGACATCAGCAGATCTGAATTCCATAACTTCAACTCATCTTTACTTCTAGTTAGAATAGACAGTTCTTGTCTTGCCTGCAGTTTCAATATTGTATGCATAAGATCTGTTCTTATATTCACAGACAGCAGACTGCTGAGCTGTAGATCTACTTAGCATGTAACACTAAAGGAAAGGGGTCTACTGACCTACAACTCTGGGGGGTGAAGATGTCTCACCCCTGGTCCCCTTCATCCCAGCTTCTCTGCTTCCTCCCAGCCCTGCTTCACCGGTGGCAGGGAAGGGCTTTGGATTGTACTGCCCTACAGAGTGAGAGGCTAGGTGAAAAGTCCATTTACACAACTGACCCTATTTTTGTTTTCCTATTAGCCTGTCTTTTAAAATGCTCTGGACATGGACGCTGTGACCCCATAACAAAGCGCTGCATTTGCTACCATCTGTGGATGGAAAACTTGATTGATCGTTATTTAAATGATGGAGAGAGTAATTGTGGTGAGTTAGGGTCTTGTGGGATGTGTTTAAAGAATAATTTGTCATCTTGTAAAAGCATTGGTTATTTACTGTCAGAATCAAGACCCTTCAGAGGTAGATGCTGAGGGAAGAGTAAAAGAGTGTGTCTGTTTTCCAGCCCAGCAATATCTATGTGTATTTCAGTTACAGAATGACAACTGATGTGGTAACAGCGCCCTTTTGACTTTCAGTTTCCACATAGATGGGGTGTTAAAATGTATTGGAGTGGAAGAAAATTAAACATGCACTTTCAATCTGGAAGCTTGAGAGTTCTAGGAATTCTTGTGAGAATACAAAGGAGCTAAATTTCCCTGGGTTCCTGTTGCCACTCCCCCTTTCCTCAGGATTTGTTATTTTAATAGAGTTGTATTAGAAATTGTCCTGTTCTTACTACTTTACAAAAATCTGTTGTGTTTCTGTTTACAGAGTGGAGTATACTCTATGTGACTGTATCTGTGTTTATTTTGATTGTGGTCATGGTAGGACTTGCCTGGTTCTGCATCTACTGCTGCAAAAGGTACTTGATTTGTGCTTCTTTTTGAAGGCATGTATACCAAAAAAAACAAAACAGCACCAGAACAAGAGGACACAGTTTCAAGCTGCACCAGGGGAGGTTTAGGCTGGATGTTAGGAAGAAGTTCTTCATAGAAAGAGTGATTGCCCATTGGAATGGGCTGCCCAGGGAGGTGGAGGAGTCACCATCACTGGAGGTGTTTAGGAAGAGACTTGATGGGGTGCTTGGTGCTGTGGTTCAGTTGATTAGATAGTGTTGGATGATAGGTTGGACTTGATGATCTCAAAGGTCTCTTCCAACCTGGTTAATTCTATTCTATTCTAAAAACTGCACACAACTGCCACATTTTAGTCCAATCCTTAGCACTAAACCACTGAACTCTTTTCAGACATGAGATGATTGTCTTGCAGCTATTTCTGTATAGACACACTTCCATTGAAAAAAGGAGTATCTGTTTGTGCTGGTGATGGCAGCACAAGCACTACACTGAACTAATCCAATTCTCAATCCAATCCAACAAACAGTTCTGCATCTGTTCCTCTATCTTCAGGACTTACTTTCTGTATTAATGAGCAGATGAGTAATTACTGCAAATAGCTTCAAGATTGTACTGTTTTAAGAATTATGGAGGTAGATGGTGGGGAAAGATTTTAGTGGAGAAAAAACAAGTGGGGGGTTGCCTGTAGACCACTGAGCCTTTGACCCTGCAGATGGAATATATGAGGGAGGCTATCTTCATTTTTGTCTGTTCTTATCTGTAAGCATAACCAGACAAGTAGCACTTAAGTTCTCTCAGCTAAAAAACCCAAGCAAACAAAAAAACCCCAACCCAAACCCCAGACTAACCAATTCTCACAGAAATTCTGTTTAGAAACAATTAAATGTATGTCTACCTTGTCTCTCCTTACTGCGTTGAAATTGAACAAAGTGAATCCCTGTGGCCTGGGAAAGCAAGTCAGTCTTTCTTGCTTTCTTCATCTCTGTATCAGAGAGAAAATAAATTATACCCTCTGGTCCAGGTTGTGCTGATGTTTTATACAGGTATAAATTGGAACAGCTCTTTTTAGTTGTGTGAGAAAATACAATGAGGTTCTCTGTAGTGGGGTATGTAGCTGTGAGTACAAAAAGGGAGGGAGAGTGGATTTGTGTGTACGTGAGAATTAAATGTCTTTGTGGTAACTTTCTTTTTAGCAGAAAGAGGACAAAGATAAGAAAGAAAACAAAATATACTATCCTTGATAACATAGATGAGCAGGAAAGAATGGAGCTACGACCTAAATATGGTAAGTGTTCTCCGTTTCATCTGGGAATTCATTCACCAAGCTTCCACTCAATGTTTTTGAATTGACTCCTGCAGTCAGGAGAAGCCCAGAAGACGGCAGTCAAGTTTTGGAATGGCAGAGGCAAGCAAAGACAATGAAATGGTTGGGGGAGAATCACTTCATTTCTTCCATGAGGCCTTGGGCTCAGCCTCTGCTCTAAGCTTTTTTGTTTATCTTCGTTGAGAACATACAATTGTCTCACAGGCTTTCTCCATGTAAACCCTCCTCCCCTACACACGCTTTAATTTGGAGCTGTTCTTATGGCTGCACAGCAGTTCCCTCTAGCACATAAATGGTACATCAGTAGACTGCAGCTGCTACCCTTTGTTCTCATGTATTTTGATTTACCTCAGATCTGTTTTTAGCAGAGGAAATACTGGAATCCAGGGATATAACATCAACCTGAGAAATTACTGTCCTAGAAACCATGACCTTCCATTGCTACTCACGTTAATCAGGTAGTTGAGTCAACAGACTAATTTCCAGATTCAAGCTATTAAAAATACATTATATGTGTACTAAGGTCATCCAGTTGTTTAATATTGAAGTGCACATACTCAAATTTCAGAGCCAAAAACTGATGGCCCTGCAGGGAATTCAAAAGAGCATCTGCCCAACAGTCTGTGATCAGCCTCTTAAGTCAGTTTTTTGTATTGATGCTGGCAGTGGTGCACACTGTTAATGCTGAATTGCAGACAATGTTTTCACTTCTCTTTCATGTAACAGCAAAGGTGAGGATGGTTAACTGTTACTAAAAAAGTGAAACTTTTCTAATGAATTTGATTTACTTTTTCAGGTATAAAACACAGAAGTACAGAACACAACTCCAGCCTGATGGTCTCTGAGTCAGAGTTTGACAGTGATCAAGACACGATCTTCTGCAGAGAAAAGATTGAAAGAGAGAATCCTAAAACTCTCATAAATGGATCCATAAGAAATGGAGTTTCCTTCAACTACAGCTCCAAAGACAGATAAACTGAATGAGTGACAAAATACAGCACATGCTGGCCCAACTCTGTTTCTCCAGAGCTAAAAGCTTCCTGAAATACAAGCAATTGCAGATAAAAGGGTAAATTTCTGGCACAGTTAGGGGAAAGAAGGATGGTCAGCCAACTCCTCTGGACACCATTTATTAAAACAAGGAAAAGCACATTTATTTATTTCACTTTCCATGCTGAATGCTTGTCTGAACCTTGGAAGGACTTTTTTTTCCTGTATCATTGCTACAGAACCAGATAGACTATTACGCTACCAATGATGGTAACTGAGATACATACACATTTGTGTCATGGAACCCAAAAGCAGCAAGTGGAACAGGAAGCTTCTCATGTTACAATTTGAACTTCAGGCCCCAGAATACTTTGCTCCAGCCAGCATTTTGATTTTGAAGCTGGCATGAGGCAGATGGTTTTGAATAACAGCAGCGAATATTCAGCTCAGCCCATGACACCTGTGCTGCTGTTTCTGTCTCAGAGAATACAGTGATTATGATGCTGACCTGAAACAGTGAAAGCCAGTATGGATTGTCCTGGTTTCACCGTCTGTTGTCCAAGTGAATCGTACACGCACACACAGATAGGAGGGAAAACAACACTCAATAAAACCCTGGGTTGAGATAAGGAGTTTGATCAGATGATGTGATGCACAATTACCTTGGGCTGTTTTGCAGAAAAGCACAGCAGATGCAGCAGCAGAAGCCAGCGATAAAATGCCCCCCCACCCCCTCAAGCACACATCCAGCCCGTCAGAAAAGACAACAGCCTAAAACTGGAAACAGGAAGCCTCTGAACTTCAAGCACCATGACACTTTGCTCCAGCCAGCACTTCCATTTTGAAGCTAATATGGTACTGAATACTCATCAGCAGATGCAACTCAACCCATGACATAGATAAATTCTCTTCTAACTACAAAGACCTATATGTGACCAGAGGCTCCTTCTTTATTTTCAGTTTAGGTTTGGAACACAGAGAGAGCATCTTTAGTGCACTGTACTTATCTCTGACTGTGCTTTGTGACTTTCTTTTCTAGGGTAATGCTCATCAGATGGAAATGTCTTTGTTTTCAAAGGATGTTTACAATTAGCACTTGCACTTAAATCACCTGTAAAGTAACATCATGCATCTGTGTCCTGTAGGATGCAATGTTTGCTGTATTTGCATAGACAGTATGGTGCCTGCAAGAAAGTCCAGTCCAGTCTTCTGTAATGATGAAGGTACTTTGGTTCTCTAAGGTCAGCTATGCCCAGGCAGGGACCAATAACAGAGAGGTGGGACTTAGTGGAACTGCCTTCAGAAACATTTTGAGCATCCCAAATAACCCTTTGCTTAGAGTACACTTTTATGGATCTCTGGACTTTTTAAGAGAGAACCCTCAGCTGAGATGAGTTTTCATCTGTCATCTTCAGTGCTCACATAAAGAATGCACCAGGTGCTTGTGTAGTGCAGTGCTTGTGGCAAAATAAACCCATGTGGAATGGGAGCTTCAGCCTTTGTTGTTATGGGAAGTGGTATTGAAAAAGGTTTTTGCTTGAACAGTAGATTGTTTTACTTTTTCCTCTGTGGCTATTCAGTGCTAGATGTGTTGGCCTAAACAGATCCCTCGAGGCGTTTGGGAAGGGTGGGTGTGTTGGACTTCTGGTGTTTGCAGTCTGGATAATTTTGCACAGCATGCTTGTTAGGCTTTAAAAGGCACACCCCCAATACTGCTTGTAAAATCCCAAACTGAAGACCTGACTTTTCTATATGAGCCTTATTTATGGGGGCATCTGTGTCAGTGGTTCTGTCTGGCCATGCTGTCAGCCTTTCCTGAGGGTCCTTTGCTGACATGCTGGACTGTTGGGCTGAATTGAAGGAATGATGAAGACCATGTTCCCCTGGGAGCCTTTTGGAGAGGTTTGGGATTATTTTGTGTAACTTTTTAATTTGGTGGTGGAGAATCTGTTACGAGAGAAGTGTGAAAGAGTAGAGAGATTAAGGGGAGCAGATGCGAAGAGTCAGGGAGCAGGGATAAGGTCTACCTCCATCGTGAAGAGTAATTCAATGGAGAGTTTTTTGGCTTTCTCCATCTTTACCCAAAGTGTGACATGAGAGAGTAGCTGAGTTGAATTCTGTGGCTTCTGTTCTTCTCTTGTTGGAAGAGCTGTCTAGGTTGCAAGGAATCCAGTAGCCAAAGGTTGCAGTAACACAGCATGCACATAACTAGTTTCATACCTTTGATTCTCAAATTCAGCCAGGAATGGTCCTCAGGGGTACTAATGCTGTGCAGAGGAGCATTTATCCTGTGCCTAGCCCTGCATTTCTCTGGAGAGATGTGTGGCTGCAGGAGTCAGAGTGGTGGGAGAGGTGGTGAAGATCTAAAAAGAACTAATGCAGGTGCTTTCCATGTTTTTCTCATACTCACTAGCGAGATAATGTGCTTTCTTCAGAAGCTAAGTTTTAACTGTGTATTGGGGAGGTTAGGCTATTTATTGATTTATTTATTGATTATGGTGGTGTTTAAAAAATACCAACCAAAAGCCAACCCACCAGAAAAAGTCATCCCCCCCAAACCAACCAATCAAAGAACCCCCAAAAGTGACCAATGAAAAGACTCCATCCCAACACAAAAATAAACTTATATAAAAAAACACCCAAGAACAAAAATCAACCAAAAAAACACAATCAAAAAACATCCAACCACAATGTGCATAACAATTACAATTTCTGTATTTGCCCCTGATGTTCTAATTGATGTTCAGGCAAATTTTCTATTCCTCTTTTCACAGAATCACAAAACGTTAGGGGTTTTAAGGGACCTCAGAAGGTCATCTAGTCCAACCCCCCTGCCAGAGCAGGATCAGCTAGAGAGGTCACACAGAAACACATCCAGGTGAGTTTTGAATGTCTCCAGAGGAGACTCCACAGCATTTCTGGGCAGCCTGTTCCAGTCTTTAAGCCTCAAGTGAAACTACTTTTGCCCATCAATACACTGACACTGGGCTGTAGTCAGCTAGACCTTTGGCATGGTAGCAATAAAGTGACAGCTACTTTTAAGTCTCCTGAACCATTTATGTGAGGTTTAAGAAAGGTAAACATTCCTAGAGGAAGAGAAACAGATTAGAGGTGAATTACATTCTTTACACCAGTTACTGTTTATCACTGATCCCTAACTAGAATACTAATTCCTTGCTTCTGCAGCGAATGAGAACCCATTTCCCATGCCTTTTAGGTCCTGAACTCCCCATGGCAAGGGAGGGAACCTTAAAGCTCAGAAAGAAAATGTCAAAAAGGAGCATGAAAAGGCAAACTCTTTCTTCTTTTGCATAGGCTACAGATCCCAGGCAGATGTGCCACACATGCATAGTTTGTACAGGAGCGCTTCTCTCTCTGGATGGCTGGGTGAGCTATTTACAGAATTTCTATTAGGAGTCTTTCTAGAAAATGTTATTTATTGCAAATGATAATGTGCTGTAGCTGGAACCATTTCTGAGCTGAAATGACTAAATTTATGTATCTGTTAATAAAGTTTTGTCTTTCCATCTAGGAACTTGTCAGGTACTCTTTTAGACGTGGTATCACGTATTGAACTCAATGTGCAGGTCAGGCTAAGAGAGGTATATTGCACACCATAGCTTATGTCTGTACTCAAAAGCAGTGCAGTATCTGATCCCTTCCCCTCCTAGTGGCAAAGGCAAAAAACATTTATTGTTTTTTAGAGAAGTAATAGAAGTCAACACTTCAGAGAGCAGAAAAAGAAATAATTACTGCAGTTTGACAGGAAGAGTTTTCATGTGATGCCTGCTCTTACTTTCATGGGCTTTGTATATTCCCCAGCTACCATGCCAAGTGTGATGATTTCACAAGTTTTCTGGCTTGTTCTATAGCAAATCCAATACTTGAGTGTTTTGAAGTACAACTGCTTTGCAGTAATCACAGATATTAGGATACAGTACAACCCAAAATTCTGCTATTAGCTAGGGGTAAATTATGCTGCCTGTTTCTGACCTGGAAAAGAAAAATCCATGCATCAGTGTGTGTGACATCTGTGCTAAATTATGGTAATAAAAGGCACTATGAAACACTAGTGTCTTTCTATAAGGAAAAAGCACACACCATGAAGGCAACTACACAGTACCTCTTACTTTGATACTTGACTACAAGGGAGTAGTGACTGCTGAATGAGCTGATGAGATAGAGAGTCCTTTATTGAAGATACAATCTGTTGGTTTGTTACTGCACTGGACATTTGGTAACAGCAGTAGACTCTTCCATCCCCTCTGAGTAGGCTGATGAAAGCTTTTAGGCTTGTGAAACAAGTAGTGATTCCTAAACAACCTAAGCCAGTTGTGCTAAATAGCATTAGCATTCACTGATTAAGTGAATAAACCAGCTTCTCCTGTCTTGGGAATATCCTAGGCAGAGAGTTTTGACATTGAAAACACTTTAAAAAAGTATTAGAGTTTAACTTGGAGCTTCTGAGCACCATAGTGGAACCTTCTCCTTTAAGACAGTTCAACCCTTCCATAAGCTACAACCAGTTACTCTTATAACTCAGGTTAGTGAGATGGTAATTTCAATGTTAAGTCAAAGCATGGAGTTTCTTTTACTTCAAAGGATCACCCACCGTGTGCTAGATTGATTTAAACCAGTAAAAACTCCTTTACTCTGTGCAAACCATTTATACTGCTGTTCTGTAACTTAATCATGACAGCATAAAATGTGTCTGAAAACACCAGTCTCTGAGATAGAGGCTTTAGAACTCTAGCCTGCTTACACGTTTCCTTGATCATGGAGACGAGATAACAAAGTACACTTTCACAGCTGCTGTAAAAAAGAGTTAAGTATGAGAGACAGGTCAGACTTGACATACTTCTGATTGTCTTCATTGGTATTGGGCAGTTACAAGCATCATGAGCCTTCCTCTCTTACTCTGAGCACCTAAGGTAACTTTGCCAGCTTAGCATATCACTGGCCAAGTATTACCTAGACTGACTTGCCCAAAAAATCTTGCATGCACTGTGCTTGGAGATAACTTCTGCCCATTTAAGCTAAAAATGTTGCAGTGTAGAATCATAGAATGGTCCAGACTCAAAGGGACCTCCAAAGATCATCTAGTCTGACCTGACATCCCCAACTAGACCAGGCTCCCCAGGGCTCCATTGAGCCTCACCTTGAATATCTCCAGGGAAAGGGCCTCAACTACCTCCCTGGGCAACCTCTTCCACTGTTCCACTACCCTCATAGTAAAGAACTTGTTCCTAACATCCAATCTAAATCTGCTTTTCTCCAGCTGAAATCCATTGCCCCTCATCCTGTCACTGCAGGCATTTGCCTGCCTGTAGCATGTGCCCACCCTTACTGCAAACCTGCTACAGGCAGGCAAATGCCATCATTCTATATGCAAGTTCCCAATTTATTAGAAGATATTTATGCATTTTTCACTTCCACACCCACATCCTACTGACCCTTAGATTTTTGCCTCACATGGCTCTGCAGGTGGTTTTCCAGCCTGCTGTTCCCACATGCTTTGCAACAGGTGTTCCACTGTCACGTTTTTTTTCCACAGAGGCATTTCTTATCTGAAGATCAGCTTACACTCTGATTCCCACATTAAATCTTACTAAATGAAGTAAAGAATTATGCAAGTAATCACATCCTGAAAGCAGGGAAGGGCACTCTGCTCCACAAAGCCTCGTATCTGGTGGTAAAATCAGTCAGCGTAAGACTGGCATATGAAAGGAATGATGGCTTAAGTACATCAGTCTCACCCATTTGATTTGGATTCAAGGGTCTGTAATTGGGGTAACCAAAATCTTACACCTCATGACCATGTAGATGCATGTCTTTTTTCCCAGTGCTAAAGCTGACAGAACAGAAAGTTCTGTGCAAATCTGAGACTGAACTTAATGCAGCTGGCTGTCAGTTTAGCATTGAATAAGGTAATGAACCACAAACCCCAGTGTTCTCACAGAAGTAATTTATTAGCTGAAAACATTTTTCATCACAGGTTCAAGATCCAGAAATTGCTAAACTATCACAAGTGTAATCAACATAACCAAGGTGTGAGAATTCAAGTATGTCTTTTGTTGAAGAATCACAGTTTTTGCTATGAAGACAACGTTAAGATTATTCTGTGCTCAACTGATGTAGACCTTACTGACACAAGGGTAGTAAGTTGGAATCCAACCACAATCCAATCTAGACAAAGGTATTGAAAGTTTATTACATACCTTATCTTTAATTACAGTTTGTGCTTGTTATCAGACATATAACAAAGGTGTTATTTGGCAGGGGGGGAAAAAAAGGTAAACATTTACTCATTAACAGTGCTATTCTCAGAAAAGACAATGATTTTAAATGCACCACTGCATCAGATCAGTAACTTCACAATGAACAGAGCAGTGAGTTAAAGTTTTTATCCTCCAACTGCACCAACATTCAGGACTGCAGTCATATGGAAATAACTTGCAGTTTAAACCTTATACTGTGTTTTGCAGACAGTCTGTGCCGTTTCAGGGGCAAATGTTCTATTTGTGCACAATACCTCTAAGTGTGCTTGCCTCACTGAACTGTGGTACCTAGGCACCAAGTTGTGAGCACCTTCTACCCAGTTACTCTTGCCTCAAATAAATAAAGGTGTATTGGCAGCCAAGGCATCTTCTTCCACAACACTGTATCCCCTGAATTCAGGCAGCCTGTGCACACAATAGTGCAAGCTTAGAAATTGAGTGTAAGAAAGTTTCTTGCAACGAGTGTAGAAATAGGCCATCCTTTTGTTGTTCTTGCCTGCAAGCACACATGCTGCAACTGATGACAGTATTAAGTCCTCACCATCTTAAATGTGCAGGATTGGTACATTGAGGATTACTGGAAAGGCAGTAAATGTCCTTTAGCTGACCTTCAGCTGGCACAATGCACACACAGTCCACTAACAGATAATGTACTCCAGACTCAGCCGGTCTCAAGTGTTACACAACTACAGCCATAAAAAAGCACTTAGAAGCAATTAAGTAGCAGTCAATGCTACCTTATGTGCGCTTTAAAAAAACCCGGCTTGCTTCACCCACCCCCAGCCCCGAGTCCTGTGCTACCTGGTACCTCATTGCATGATTGGATAAAGTATCTTAAAATACCCCATTTCACAGGGTGTACATTCATTAGTGGAAAGAACTCTGTTGCTGCCTTCTAATAATTTTTAATAACTAATGGCTAAAGCCTCACCAAATAAAGTTAATGAAGACAGAAAACATAAATTTGTTCCCTTAGCCTCTGCAGAGATGATTTATTTGCCAAATTACCATTGAGTAGTTTTAAAAAGTGCTTCTTTTGACTGCCATTACAATAATGTTTAATCAGCGTTGTGTATTTCATGTTAAGGAAGAAACTGTCTTTTGAAGGTGACAAAATAGTGATGTGTAGAAGGCTCTCCTCTAATCTATTTAAATCTTTATTATGTCACAAGTTATCCAAGTTCAAAGGTTTTTAAACCTTCTTCCCTACCAGACATTCATTCACCTGTGTAACCACAAATCCAATTCAAGGCACAAAGCCCATAGGAACAGAACAAGCTCTCTGCTCCTATTCTTTGGAGGTGGTGTGTAATGCTTTTGACACTGAGCACTATTTCCATCAGTGACTATACTTCTACCCAAGAAGTCATGTTCTTTTCATGGGAGTTTATCTACATACAGCATCATGTCACCACTTGTGCTTCCGTCACAGAGCCCTTAGAGCTTTCTGCAAGTTATTCCTGCAAGTAAGGCTTCTGTCTTTCTCCTGCTACTCACTGAGCCTTGTTCTCCTTGTCCTGGACTCTCTTGTTCCCAGACTGCTGGGGCTCACAAAAATCAAACAATGGCCATATTTGATTCCAGGCATGCAAGCTGTTAGGCACAAATTACAACCCTTTTTCTCAGAAGCCCAAAGCTGATCAGGTAGCAGCTCTGTAGCCAGCATTAACGTGCACTTTAAAAGCTGTTTGCCTGTATGGATGCCTAGCTGTAGCTCAAAGCAATACCTGACCTTCCACAAGCAGCATAATCTCCCACAACCAAAAGAAAACACACACCTGCTTCTAGAAGAAGATCACATAACCACATCAGAAAAAAAAAAGAGTATTTACACAAAATTCTAAAGGGAGACTGCCATCGTCAAAGCCTCCCCACATCCACACCAAAACACTTGGAAACAGTAGAAAATGGTGGTCTAGTTTCCCCTTGCCATAGGTTATTTTCATGATGGACAAGTGTCCAAATCCTCCTGGTTACACAGAGGTAATCCAAGAATAATAAGTGTGCATTCTCCCTTACTCTGTACTAAAAATGATGGACATTGTGACAGCATTGCTGAACCCTGAATACATAAATACAGAACATGAGAAAACATATGGCAGCACAGAATACTGCAATTATCTCTACACGTACAGAACAGGGGTGCTGAGTTTTAAGAAGGTAGAAGTTGCATTCATACGGATGTCTGGGTGGTCAAGAAGCTTATTAAAACTAGAGCACTCTTCTCCAAGCTGTTAGAATTCTGCTTTTTGAACATCTTTATAAGCCTCCAAAGCAGACATACTTGATTTCTAAGTATTCATCAATGCCGTATTTTGAGCCCTCTCGCCCTAAGCCAGACTCTTTTACCCCACCAAAAGGACATTCCACTGAGGAGATTATGCCTTCATTGACACCAACCATTCCAACTTCCAGCTGTTCTGCAACTCTCCAGATCTGAGCTGGATCTTGGGAATAGAAATATCCTGCCGTGCAGACACAAGAGATACAGGAATGAAAATTAAAATCAGGAAGGATGATATGCGGAAGACAGTATGAAAGACACTTGCTGACATTAGAAATCATCACCCCATAATACTGAAGCTGATAAACCCAAAGAAACACATTTGACAGAAAGGCATACCTGCTAAACCCACATTAGCAGCGTTTGCTATAGCAACAGCTTCTGCTTCAGTCTCAAATCTGTCAATACAAGGAGAAAAATACGAGTGAGGCCTGCAATTCATCTACTGCCTTGCTGGCTTACTGAGAAGCAGCCTTTCCAGAAGGAAAGTCAAGATTAACATTGTTCCCAAAAGTGTACTTTAAGCATCTAATTTAATTTTCACTTTGAAACAATGGAGGAGTTTTTACCAATTAATTTAAACTGTAGTTAAGTAGTGGTGGAGTCACCGCCATTGGAGGTGTTCAGGAGGAGACTTGGTAAGGTGCTTGGTTGCATGGGTTAGTTGATTAGGTGGGCTGGGTGATAGGTTGGACACGATGATCTTGAAGGTCTCTTCCAACCTGGTCTGCTCTGGTCCTATTCTATTCTATTCTATTCTATTCTATTCTATTCTATTCTATTCTATTCTATTCTATTCTATTCTATTCTATTCTATTCTATTCTAATTCTACCTTTATCCTCCATAGATACTAGCAGCTGAAACATGGGCCAGCCCACCCATTTCCCAAACTAGGCAAGCACTCTCAACAATGAGAGATAACCAAATACTGTCCCATCACATCCATTTGCCCTGGATGGAGGCAGGGAAGGTGTTAAGGAGAAAAGAAAGCTCTAACATATCTATCAGCAAAACTTAGGATGAGCAAACCACGTGACAAACTGCAAAGTCCTGCCTCCTACTTCGTACCACAAATCAGGAAGTTGATGGAGGTTTTGCTGCTACCTACACTTTCTTAGCTGCTGGTAGAATTTAAAAGAAAATGATTTTTCAAGAAGTTGCAGAGATACTAAAATCAGGTTGAGACAGAGAAAGAAATGAGCCACTTAAGTGAGTTTTCACGTGTGCCCCAGTCTCATTACAAGACTTGCATGGCAGTACAAAAACATCTACTGACAAATTGTCATTCAACTCTTATTAAAAAGTAGTATTTTTAATTGCTATTTGTAATCAGGAAAATGAATAATCTTACTTGATTACTGGTGCTAAAGGGCCAAATGTCTCCTCTTGGGTGCAAAGCATTTTTGTTGTAACATTACTGAGCAATGTTGGCTCAAAGAAATTCTTCCCCAAGCTGTGTCGTTTCCCTCCAGTCACTATAGAAGCTCCTTGAGAAACTGCATCGCTGATGTGTCTCTCTACCTGAGGTATGCAAAAGACAAATTTCACTCAGCATTTGGAAATGAACAGTATCTATTTTAGTAAAGACATAATACTCCAGTATTAAACAGATCATTTTTGAAGAGAGGTGTGTACTTTACTGTGGTAGTATAGATGTTTTAAGTACCCACAGTAATGCTTCCAGGACAAGATGTAAGCAGGCGAAGACATTTATTATGTTATTCAGCAGAGTTATATGGTCTATCAGAAGGCACATGTGTCACCTCCCAACTGGTCATTTTCTAGTGGCATATGTGTAATTAAGGCATACAATAGGTCAAAATAACCAAACAATATTTTAACACATCCAATCAAATTCTGCCCAGTTTCTCTCCTTCAGTTCCAAGGTGTTTACATTACATTACAAAACATAGCTTTCTCTAATTCGAGCAAAGGCAAATCTTCCCTATAGTCTCCTAAAGCTGTCTGAAAACAATCCTTCTCCCACACTTTACAAAAGACCATTTGCATGCATTATTTAAAATTTCTCTTGAATTTCTGTTTCTCTCTGACATAATTTCAGAGGGATAAATTATGAGTATGGTCCCAGTCTCACGGATATTACGGATTCAGTTTTCCGGTTGAAATGAAAAGGTTACATCTAACCTGAGAAAAAGTCTGTGCAGGACTAAGAAGTACACCTGAAATAGGTGATCAAATACTATGAAAACAGAAGAACAACTGTCACTGAAAGAGAAACAGACAGCTTTCCAGATGGTACTGGCAAGAACTTTTTCCATCCCCTACATCCACAATTCATCCAAAGGGAAGAAAATAATGACAAAACTAAAGTAGCAGTCTCCACACACAGAGACATAACACATACTTTAGTGATGCACAAAGAGAAGGCACAAAGATAAGCAAAGTACTGTAACCTCTGTCTCCCACATAGCTCTGAACATTTTCATATTCTGTTATTTTATAAACAGAAAGAATCTGGCAGCATTCAAGTACAATAACATTCAAGCCAAGCCTGAGCTATAGTATTTTAGAAAATATGAAGTACTTTAACAAATGAAGTCATGCACTGGTTAGGCCACACCTCGAGTACTGTGGCCAGTTCTGGGCCCCTCAGTTTAGGAAGGATGTTGACTTGCTGGAGCGTGTCCAGAGAAGGGCAACAAAGCTGGTGAGGGGTTTGGAGCACAAGCCCTATGAGGAGAGGCTGAGGGAGCTGGGGTTGCTTAGCCTGGAGAAGAGGAGACTCACGGGTGACCTTATTGTTCTCTACAACTACCTTAAGGGGGGTTGTAGACAGGCAGAGGTTGGTCTCTCCTCCCAGGCAACCAGCACCAGAACAAGAAGACACAGTCTCAGGCTGTGCCAGGGGAGGTTTAGGCTGGAGGTTAGGGGGAAGTTTTACACAGAGAGAGTGATTGCCCATTGGAATGGGCTGCCCGGGGAGGTGGTGGAGTCACCATCACTGGAGGTGTTCAGGAGGAGACTTGATAGGGTGCTTGGTGCCATGGTTTAGTTGATTAGGTGGTGTTGGATGATAGGTGGGACATGATGATCTTGAAGGTCTCTTCCAACCTGGTCTGGTCTGGTCTGGTCTGGTCTAGTCTATTCTATTCTATTCAACAATCTTTAACCTTAGGAAGGGTGAAATATTACAGAAAATGTGACTTTACTGAGATTTTAAATAAATCTAATTTCCTGGAGTTACCACTCATCTAAAACAAAAGACTCAAACCATGGGTGTAAGGTTTCAAGTGATAGCAACCTCCAGAGCTCCACTATTTTTACCTTTGGTGTATACTTCTGCTTAGGTTTTACCAAACAGAGGCACCATTCCTCAAACTAAGCTGTCATTCACAGTGCTTCAGAACTGATGGATCACCACACAAGTCTCACAATGCTTCCCATTTCAGTAAATATTCTTGAGAATAGTTTAGGAAGTAATCAGGAGAAGCAGATTCTCCTACAGGAGGTATCTCTTTTTCCCTTAATAGAAGTGATGCATTAACTGACCCACACGTTTGTCTGTGTGTATACATGCACTTGGGAGGACAGAACACACTTCCAGCCACGCTGCAAATACCTTCTAACAAAACAAGCATGAAAAAAGGGAAATGCAAAGTTACTTCATGCATCATGAAAAAAGGGAATTAAGATGTCAAAAGCTAAATCTTTTACTGGTACCTTCTCCACTGCTTTTTCATTAATTAGTGGCCCTTGGGTAGTTTTTGCATCAAATCCATTTCCGACGTGTAGCTCGCTCTCTATAGCTTTAGCAAATTTTTCCACAAATTTATCATGGATTCCCTTTTGCACCAGGAATCGGTTTGTGCAAACACAGGTCTGAAAACAAGCATGACAAGAAAACAAACAAGAAACAACTGTTTATCTTGAATTTACTTTATCCATTAATCCTTCATGCCACAGTATCGGGTTACTACAGTGATCTATCTTCTGCTGCTTCTCCATCATCCTAAGATGGGTCCTGTCTCTGCCTCTTCTTTCACCACCCCTCTCACTTTAGACATACAACATCAGCAAGCTGTCAGTGTGTGCGTGAAATATGCCATACTGCTGAATTTAAATTGGTTACGCTGGGAAAAGGTTTTGTGAGTTCTGTGGGTGATATATGGATCAACAAAGGTCCAGAAGCTTTGAGAAATGCCTCCTAATGAGAATGAAGAATGATGGACTGAGCAGCAGAACCTAAAATCACACTTGGTGATGTAGGGTCTTTTTCATTATTCTAACTCCTTTAGTAACTAAAGTTTGAGTTTGTCTTCTTTCTGGAATTTAAGTGCTTTCAGTGGCTTACTTATTTGTGCTGCCCCTTTGCTCTGACCGCATCTTACTTTTGAGTGGTACAGTCTCTCAGAGGTAACAGCTACTTTATCCGTATATGCAAGAGGGGTGCAACAGCAGAGGTGTTAGATCTTGTCCAGTCTGTGTCTGATCACTCACTGGTCCTTGTGAATATTCTATTCTAGTTTCTTTTCTTTCTTGTCAAGATTAGTCTTAGTTTTCTTGTTATTCAAGCAACATTTTCCCAACTAAATGGCCTCCTAATCAGACTGAAAACTTGCAGCTTCTCTGAAATGTGAGTTTGCCAACTTCCATGTATTCATAAGGCTGGAACGCTCTCCACACAGCTCTGCTCAGCTGACTGTTCTGCAAAGTGATGCTCTTTTTTCTCTTTTTACTGTACATAAAACACATTTGAAGCAATGCACATTCAAACCCTGTCTATCTCTTTAAGCTGCTCACTGCGGAAAAATCTAGCCATGAGAATCTTAGAGATTTCAATTGCCTCAACTGCTGATGGGTGCGATCGAACACACAGACTGGAACTCACAATCATACAGAAACATTTACCATGAGACTTGAGGCCATTATTTTAAGAACTAACTAGGCACACTATAAAACATAATCCTGTGTACCGAGGCAGGATGATGTCTTTTCACAGCTCTAGTTCTCCAATGAATTTAATGCTGACAAAGCACATGGCAAAATCCCTTGTCACTTCTCACGCTCTTAGTAAGGGTCCTAGTGAACATCTTGTGATCTTGTGGTATTATTACCTGCCATGCATGTTGTTAGAAGTACATGGGATTTCAGTGTTGTTACTTGGACTTGCTGATAAATGGCTTGAATGCCCAGAGCAATGTACAATTCCAGCATCTTTCTCTTCACAATGAAGTGTTCTATGCTGTCCTTTTACATAAAATAGGTTACTTACAGCTTTAACTGTATGTGGAGCTCTTCACTCTCCAGAAAGAGAGGACAAAAAGATTACTCTTACCTGCCCTGAATTTCTATACTTGGAAGCAAGGGCTCCTGCAACAGCACGGTCCACGTTGGCGCTGTCAAACACTATAAAAGGAGCATGTCCTCCAAGCTCCATGGAAACTCGCTTCACAGTGCCAGCTGCATGTTTCAGCAGTATCTGCAGGCAACAGAGGAGACATAGAAATCTGTACCTCTACCAGATGTGAGCTGTGGAATACAGATGGAAGGCAGTGAAAAATGTTAACTCTGGCAAGGAATTGATTTACATAGTTTTTATAATGCTAGATGACCTGTTTTCTCCCATGACAAAAAGCAAGGACTAATTTCCTTCGTTAAGATCTTTAGAGACCAGATTCTAGCCAAGAAATAATAAAGAGAAGAATTCCCATCAACCTCAGTTCAGCTCAGGCTTTTATACACTAATATAGTCACTCTTGTTTGCTTGTTCTTTTCTATTTGGGTAGTAAAAATCATGACTTCTCTTAAAAATCTCTTCCTAGATCACACAGAATTCTGGATTAAGATTTGTCTTGTTACCAGACTTTCTTCATTCTGCATACAGGCATCCCACAGAATTCTATCATCTTCTCGCCACACTCTGCAGTTTCTGGTTTCGTTAGAGATAGTGACAAGATTTCTTATTGCCTAAGGTTGATAGGAGATATTCAGGGTCCTCACTAATGCTTTCTCTCAACTTCAGAAACCAATCCTAATTAATGCCCTGGAAACTCAGTTTCAGTGTTCTTCTTACTACACTGTCACACTATGATATGACACAGCAGCACCTTGCGCCAGACTGTTCATATGGCCAGGGACGGGGAGGAAGAACTGCCCATTGTAAGTGCAGATCAGGTTCATGATCATCTGAAGAACCTGAAAGTGTTCAAGTCCATGGGACCCGACGGGTTACACCCACGGGTGCTGAAAGAACTGGCAGATGAGGTTGCTAAACCCCTCTCTATTATATTTCAAAAGTCCTGGCAGTCTGGTGAAGTCCCCACAGACTGGAAAAGGGGAAACATTGCCCCCATCTTCAAAAAGGGTAAGAAGGAGGAACCAGGGAACTACAGGCCAGTCAGTCTCACCTCTGTGCCTGGAAAGATCATGGAACAGATCCTCCTGGAGTCACTACTCGCTCAAAAGAATACAGAAGAGGTGATTGGGAACAGTCAGCATGGCTTTGCCAAGGGCAAATCCTGCCTGACCAACCTGGTGGCCTTCTATGAGCAGGTGACAAAATTAATAGATGAGGGGCGAGCAACTGATGTCGTTTACCTGGACCTGAGCAAAGCCTTCGACACTGTCCCGCACCACATCCTGGTCTCCAGGCTGGTGACACATGGGTTTGATGGGTGGACCACTAGATGGATAAGGAACTGGCTTGATGGCCACACCCAAAGAGTGGCTGTCAATGGCTCCATGTCCCAGTGGAGGCCAGGGACAAGCGGAGTCCCTCAGGGATCAGTCCTGGGGCCTGTCTTGTTCAACATCTTTGTGGGTGACATGGACAGTGGCATTGAGTGCACCCTCAGCAAGTCTGCTGATGACACCAAGCTGTGTGGTGCAGCAGACACGCTGGAGGGAAGGGAGGCCATCCAGAGGGACCTTGACAGGCTGGAGAGGTGGGCACAGGCCAACCTCATGAAGTTCAATAAGAGCAAGTGCAGGGTCCTGCAGCTGGGTCAAGGCAATCCCAGGCACAAATACAGGCTGGGCAGTGACTGGCTGGAAAGCAGCCCTGAGGAGAGAGACTTGGGGGTGCTGGTGGACAAAAAGCTCAACGTGAGCTCTCAGTGTGCACTTGCAGCCCGCAAAGCCAATCAGATCCTGGGCTGCATCAGGAGAAGTGTGGCTAGCAGGTCGAGGGAGGTGATCCTCCCCCTCTACTCAGCCCTGGTGAGACCCCACCTGGAGTACTGTGTCCAGTTCTGGAGCCCCTATTACAAGAGGGATGTGGAGGTGCTGGAACGTGTCCAGAGAAGGGCCACAAGGATGATCAGAGGGCTGGAGCACCTCTCCTATGAGGACAGACTGAAGGAGTTGGGGCTGTTCAGTCTGCAGAAGAGAAGGCTCCGAGGTGACCTAATTGTGGCCTTCCAGTATCTGAAGGGGGCCTACAGGAAGGCTGGGGAAGGACTTCTCAGGATCTCAGGTAGTGATAGGACTAGGGGGAATGGGATGAAGCTGGAGGTGGGGATATTCAGGCTGGATGTGAGGAGGAGGTTCTTCACCATGAGAGTGGTGAAACCCTGGAATGGGTTGTCCAGGGAGGTGGTCGAGGCCCCGTCCCTGGGGGTGTTTAAGATCAGGCTGGATGAGGCTCTGTCCAGCCTGATCTAGTGTGGGGTGTCCCTGCCCATGGCAGGGGGGTTGGAACTAAATGATCCTTGTGGTCCCTTCCAACCCTGAATGAAACTATGAAACTATAAGTAACATGCAGGTTATCCAGAAGTTGCACACAAGCATCCTTCTGTGAAGTACTGACTCTAAAGAAAACAAGCAGCATCTCAAGTACACAAATAATTTTGGCAATCTGTCTACAGCAGACAGAAGACCTTGTATAAAGGCACACACTTTACCCCTACCTTTTCAGTATAACCACAGTAATAATCTTCGAGGATATTCTCTGCCCTTATGTACCTTTCCTGTTGCTGTAGAGCCAGTAAAAGATATCTTTGCTACCAGTGGATCAGTGCACAGAACTTCCCCTACAGCTGGTGTCTGTTGTCTGGAACAAGGAACAACATTATACACTCCTGCTGGAATTCCAGCCTGGTTTGCAAGCTGCAACAAAAGAAACATAGAATTTGCATTATTGGTGCATTTTGTATGAGGAATAGTCAAGGCTTATCATTTTGATGAAACCAGCCTCTAAGTTAATGGGAGCCAAAATTGCAAAGTGCAACCAGTGACAGATGTCATGGAGTCAAGACAGCAACTTCACTCCAGTTTAAGCTGGGTGTGATTCAAAGTAACCAAAGGAAAGATAACATGTTTTGTATAACTAAATGGCTGGGTTCTCTAGACCATATTAGAAGCAATTTTCAAAGATTGTTACTAAACTAAAACCTCTGGATTGAGTCAACCAATCTGTCTTCTCTTCGTGTATGAAGCTGGCCAGTTATCTTCAAAGCCCATCAGATTCCCCATTCACAGCTTCAGTCCACAGCAAAGGTAATGCTTAGCATAAAAACTCACCTCCCCAAGAGCTAATGCTGATAAAGGTGTGTCCTCTGCAGGTTTCACTACCACTGTACAGCCAGCTGCCAGAGCTGCACCAACCTTCCGGGTAATCATAGCACTGGGGAAATTCCACTAGGATGTGAGAAAAAAGTACAATCAATTCTGGCAAAGTAATGCTTCCTGATTTTGCAGAAATAGCCGACATTTTCTCTAAGTGTGTGACCTAAACAGCCCTGCATGATGGGCTTTGTCCTTAGTGAACATCACAAAGATGTACTGCAAGTCCAGGAAGAAATGATTACAAGGTAGAAATGAAACTAAACAAGAGCATCTGCCAGGGCTGGAAGAATCAGTAAGGCTAGAGTTCTGTGCTGTAAACCTTCACACAACCTTAAAAATTCAGCTGTGCTTACTGGGGTTATAATGGCTGCCACTCCTACTGGCTGCTTCAGCACCAGGATTCGTCTGTCTTTTGCAGATGCTGGAATGACATCGCCATAAACCCGGCGAGCTTCCTCCGCAAACCACTCCAGAAAAGAGGCAGAATACAGGATTTCACCCTGTGCTTCTTTCAGAGGCTTCCCCTTTGATTAAATCAGAATGAAGAAACCATGTAAGCAGCAGGCTGAAGCAAAAAAAAAACCCACCCATATTCAAGTAATTAAGTTTCTGTTATTTTCAGAGTAGTTTATAATCACATACGCTGTGATGTCCAAAATGGATGATATGACTGGCCCAGCAATAGTTGTGTGGCTTCAATATATCCTCATTCTACAGTCAACATTTTGTATGTTGTGCTTGGTATTCATACGTGCCCAAGACTGGAAGAGCAAATGGGGCATGTCTTTATTTGCAAACTCTGCAGTTAGCTGTTACCATTCAGAAGATGACACAAATCATGGGAAAGGAGTGAGAGACTTTTGCCAGGACCATTTGGTATTACTATGGACTGATCCTGTTAGCAGCTGGAACAGAGATGAGCTGTATTTTCTTGCATGATTTTAACCCAAAGGATGCCATTTGTGAGCTCCTAGACTGCTCTGTGATGCAAACCAATGCATGATGAGTGAATCCAACTTGGAGACTTGCTTTAATAGTACTGCAATTCTTTCTGAATCAATGATACTGGTAAGACACAAACATTTCTAGCATGAAGACCATGGTTTAGATTGATATATGCTTTTGCACAACGTGAAACACAGCATGGGTCTAATTTCCACTGGACTGTCAGGTATAACTGTCATGAAAATAACACGCAGTATGTATCGAAGAAAATGTTTGAAGCATTCTCCAATGACCTAACAGAGCAATGTGAATGCACAATGTGTCTGCTGCGCCCAACCTTTTAAGTATTAAAACCCGACATGATGGTTAACTGGTGAAATGCACACAGGGTGTTTTGGTGGCTGTCAGCTTTATTTTACTTCAATGGTAGCATCCCTGTGTTAGGTTTTTGAACAGGCTGAATGCTAGCACAGGGCAGTCCCCACGCTCAGAGGGGTAGCCGGCCCCGGCAGAGGCGGGCCCTGCCGCCGTACTCACGTTCTCAGCTGTTATGATCCTCGCCAGCGCGTCCTTGTTCTCTATCATCAGCTCGTACCATCTCCGTAGGCGCACGCTCTTCTCCTGGGAAGAGATAAGGCTGCCGTGCCCGCCGCCCGCCAGGCGCCTGGGATGAGCTTCTCCGAAAGAGAAGCGAAACCCCACAAACCCCCCGGGGCAGCCCCGCAGCCCGGCCGCCTCGCGCGCCAGGCGGCGCTAGGAGCGCGTCCCGCCGGGGGCCGCCGACTGCCCCGGCGGGCGCCATCTTTCGCTGCCGCTCACCTTGGCGGGGAGGCGGCTCCATACGGCGCCGGCCTCATGCGCGGCCCGCACAGCCGCCCGCGCCTCGGCCGCCCCGCAGTCGGCCACCCGGGCCAGTTCCTGGCCGCTGGCCGGGTCCTGTACGGGAAAAGCGGCGGGCGTCTCCACCCATTGGCCGCCCACCAAGCCGCCCTGGCGTACCAGGGCAGCGGGCAGCGCCGAGCTGCTGCGCCGCGCTGCCGCCAAACCTGGGGGTGGAGAGGGTAAAAGGAGAAAGCGGCGGCGGGCCACAGCTGCCCGCCACGGGAAGAGGGTCGCCATGGCCGCGCACCGGCGACAGGCGGCGAAGCCTTCACGGAGCTGCCCGCGCCGCCCCGGAGGAGGAGCTGCGCAGGGGCCGGGCCAGAAGTGGCCTCTCGCTGGGGCACGGAGTTGGGCGAGGGGCACTGCTGTATTTGCTCTGTTCTTGCAAGGATTGGGGGGCATGCTGGCGGTGGTTTTGTGCTTCTTGGAGCTCTGCTTCCCCAGCCCGATCGAGATGCTCCTCCGGAGGGAGAGGAGGGACTTGGCCTTTCGTGGCTTTACTTCAGGAGCACCGGACGGTGGGAGGCTGGGCTACAAGTGGGCCGGTGGCCCCCGTCTCCGGCCGCTGGACCCTATGGCACCTGCGGTCAGCCTCTGGCAGAGGGCCATACAAGGCCACAGCCTAGTGCCACCATCTCGCTAGGGACCGGCGGGGCGGTGCTAGGCGTGCCAGCCGTGCCCGCAGACTGAGCAGTGTCTGGCGCTGCGGCCAGGCCACGTTTGCATGGGGATGTTTGGGAGCCACAGCGTGTCCAGCCTTTGCAGTAAGACAGATGTTCATAGCAATATGTATGGCAGGACTACACTCATGATTTCCACCTGTGTATCAACTAGGCTTTCAGTTTGGATCGTAAGACCCAGGCTTATGTATGCAGTTCCCTATCAGCTCACCGAAGTTTATGCATTTGTGTTGCCTACAGCTCAGGAGCTAGCGTGTTTGTACTGTGTGCTGCTTTGGCAATTGGCTCTCACTTTTTGTGGAATCCTGCATAGCTGTTTTAAGACAAGTGCACCATGATCTCGAGGGATGCTCTGCTGTGGTTTTGTATATTAACAGAGCCCTGACTACGGCAGACAGAGCTACTAGAGTTCCAGAGGGGGAAATGCCTTCAAATTTTGTTTTGTTTTTGTTTGTTTGTTTGTTTGTTGTATTAATTATTTGAGGTAGAGAAAATCATTGATACAACATAGCCTTTCAAACACAGCAGTCGCCCACTTGCTGTGTCAGCAATATGTCTGAAAGAAAAAGACATGCTCCGTAACCTAGATTTCAAAGGTCACAGTGCTACTGCTCCAGGATTCTGAACTTTACAGTTTAAGCCAGCATCATGGCTGGCTTGAAGACTTGGTCTGTTTTGCTGCTTACACTATACTGCTTCTGCCAGAGAGGTATCCCAAGTGGAATCTCGACACATGTTGAAATAGGTAAGGCACGTTCAGAATGAATTTTTGTATCTTTTGAGTTGCTTGGGAAGAGAAATTCACATTCATATGAAAAGCAAAGGGAGGAAGTGAAGTAATAAGCAAGTGGCATAACACATAGGCTAGAGGAGTAGTTTTGTTTAGGAATTGTAAACTTTTTACTGGTTTTGCAAGCAAAATACTCCTCAGCAGTGTGGTGGTGTATTTTTCTGTCGTCTGAAACAGGCATTATGTAACGGGAATGTTTGTGTCTGAGTCTTACGCAGACAGGGTTTGGTTTGGAGAAAGAAGAGGAACGCTTCAGACAATTTATGGGATTGTTATATTTAAACTAGAAAATAACACAGGTTGTTCAAATTGCCATGTATACATTTTGCTGTGTCTCCATAAAGTAGTCAAAATACTGTAGTGTATTTATGACTAACATCATGAAAACGTTGTGTGATGTTTATTGCATGTGGGTTGCTACCCGTAGCCGGCACAGCTTAGTTTTGCAAAGGAGGAGAGAATGAAGAACATGAAAGTGGTGGAGACATTTCTGCTTTGAATTTCTTGTTTAGGTGTATTGTTTTTAAAATCTGGTTTCTGCTTAATTCTTGCAAGAACACTCGTCAGTAGTGTGAGGTTTTTCTGAAAGGTTTACTCACAATAAATGGTCAGTTTTGTTTATTCTTCTGTTTCTAAATTCATTGCTCAAACAGATGGTAAAACGTGTGATGTTGTCTCTATTCAGGTCACCTCAGACTTGAGGTACTGGATACATGCAACTTTGAACAAGTTAAAAGCTGAAATTATTCATGGCTTTTGAGACTGTGTTCACTCAGTATTGTATCCTTGGTCAGCATCCTGCAAACGTTCACTTTTCCTTAACAGCAGGTCAAGTAACCTGTGATAATTAATGGAAGTCACATTGCCTGAGCTTAGTCAAGTGCATACAACTTTGCAAGCTCAGGGTTCTAATTACTGAGTACACACTTCAGAAAACTTGAAATAATAGATTTGGAAGGCTAGAGTGTATTTGCATGAAGCCTACGACGAGAAACAACAGCTTAGGGATCTGTCCCAAAGCAGCCATTTTTTTAAATCGTGTTTTTCTTTCTTCTAATCAAGGAAGCATATTGCAGAAAACCTGCATTTATATGGTTTAAAGATCTTGGTTGTAATGTGTGCACTGAGTCATAGTTTAGCACAAATTTTGTCCTTTTTGTTTGAAATTGACGTTAAACCAGGTGCAGCTCTCCTGCTGCTAAAATCAGTCATTTTGTTTCCGTCCAAAGAAAAGTCTATGGTGATAAAGTACTGAAAGTTACTGCTGAATCCAAACACTGACTATTCCATACCAAAAAAACCCCAACCCAAACAACCTAACAAACAAACAAGACTAATAACACCACCACCACAACAAAACAACAAAAAACCCACCACAACAAACCACAGAAAAGAACTCCTTTGACTACAAACCGTCACCGAAGTCTATCCTGGACAGACTTAGGAGAGTACTTTTAAAACAGTGAAAAGCTCTGCCTGTTCAAAATGTTGATCATGTTCAATGTGCTCAGCAGAGCTGTGTCCTACTTGCCACGGCTTCTTGCTGGAGGCAGGTCGTAGTGGGGAGGCTCTTCCTCTCTCATCCTGGGACTAGAATCACGCCTCTGGGAGTTTGTGAAACTGTTGGGATCCATCACAAACTGTCAAACTTGGACTCTTCCACGCTGAAAAGAGAGGTCTGTGTTGAAATGGATGAATCTCAGTATTGTACACTTTTTATATTATTGTTTTCCAGTTATTCCTGTTTTGGTGCAAGTTTGGTCCCTAAGGTATCTTAATGTACTTGCCTAAGAATGGTTTAGATCAGGATAAAATTCATAGTGAAGTATCACTCAAACCCACACAGTTTTGTCCAGATCTTATTCCAGAATGAGAGTGCAGGTATTTTTTAATGATGTATTTGGTAAGGATCAAATTAAGTTCAGCAAGTCGGGGTTATCTTGGTTAGTCTTAGTTTGTAAATAGCTTCAAGTCAGGAGTAAAACTTAATGTGAGAAGGAAAGATGATGACCCATGCATGCACTCTCAACCAAATAATTTTAGATGCAATGTTAGGTATTTTTAGAATAGTGTTGATAGAGCATCCCTGGGATCTAACAGTAATTAGGAGACTTCGTTACAGAAAAGTGATGTCAGTTTGTTTCATTCTCTCTTTCTGCTTGCTCAGTAAATATTTAGGCAGTAAGAGTGTCTGTCTATTTAGTGACTAAATAGTATTATTTACCTTGCTGGTTTTAGATTATTGTTGGTTTTCATACATGTTAAAAATTAATCAAGCTGTTCACTATCCATGTCGATTTCTGAGGTACCTCTTTGAATGCTAAGGGCAGCAGTGAAACTTAACAAGAACTTTATGATTGGTACTCTGTACTTGCTGGCTGCAATCTTGTCAGTTCACTGCTGTAGCTCAGTTGTGTACTTCTTCCCTGCAGTTCCAGCTTTCTTGGTCAGCTTGGGAACTGGGGATTATGAAGAGGCTTGTAAGACCACAGTGCACAAATGTGCCACAGAAGCAGCACTTCCTTATTAGCTCCTTAGGAGAGAAAACCCAAAGAATTTTTTGAGAAGTTGTGTTTCATGTGCTTGTGCCACTTGGCTTAGCTATGGCAATGCAGCATCTTCTGGTTTGCTAATGCTTCTAACAACACATAGGCCTGGCCACAGCACCTATAAATCAATATGTCTATGTCTTGTTTTTCAGCACACAGAGCTCTGGAATTTTTCATACATGAAGGGAGTGTTAATTATAGACAGGTAGGAAACATACTATTGCTTCATTGTGCACACCTTTCTTCTGAATGTTTGCCTGTGTGTCTTCTGTGATTCTTGCCTTTATTATTAATTCTCAGTAATATGTGTGTGAATATGTTGCCTAGACAACGTTTTTACCTTTTCTATTGAAGATCACTTGAATCCTGAATACTACTACAAATGTGTAATATTTTTAGTATTGTGTGGACACTGTGTGTGGCTTCTTGCGTGTTTTGCATCTTCTGAAGTCATACCCTCCATGCATAGTTCTCTTAGAAGAATCAGTAGAGGATTTTTGGAAAGACAATAACTGTAAGGACAGCAAAATGACAGCAAAGTTTTTAATTTAGTCCACCACATATATTATTTAACAATTTCTGATTGATGCAAATAGGTTTTTCTTTCGTGGGCTGCAGAGCAGTGTAAGCATGTGGGCTGTTTTCATAATGACATAAATGGAACACACGAGTTTCGTGATTAAAACCATGTAAAGAAGACCATTTTATATAACTTCATCTTTTGGAATCATTGCATTGTTTTGGTTGGAAGAGCCCTTTAAGATCATTGAGTCCCAACATTAAGCCAACACAACTTTAATCAAAGCAGGAGATCACTCAAGGGAAGTATTTAGATTGTCCACAGTAGACAGCTGTGCTGTGATTCAGAGGATGTAAGTTAGCAGCCTAGGCTTTGTTCCAAGAGGAGGTGGCTCCACCAGAACTGGAAGGTGACTTCACCAGCACCCAAGGTAGATCATATGAATACTTTCCTAACTAGCCTTTCCAATCACCATGTATACTGATTAATGTAGTTTCACTTGAAAGGATTTGGGAGGTAGGTGAGGAAGTGGTGGAGGGGACAATGACACTGAAATGACTTTGGAATTTTATCAAAGTTGTAGTTGAATGTCTTTTCATGCTGCACAATAACAGTTATGAGTCTCTTTTCCCCCATCCTTTTCCAGTTGTTACTAAATCACCAAGATGCATTTCAGGCTGGGAGCATTTACCCTGATGCCTTTTATTCTCCAATCTGCAAAAATGGTAGGAAAAGCTTTATAAGTCCCAATATTGTAACAGTTGTATTTTAATTGTGTCGATCCTCTTTAGTTGGGATGCAAATAGTTATGCTGTTAGAAATTAAGTATGGTCAAAAATACCTTCCATACACCATTTTTGTTAGTGTTTTGTGCCTTTTTGTAAAACTTTATAGGAGAGCAGTACATGTAATGAAAATGGTTTTGGAAAGTAGCTTCTGGGTAAATTTAACTAATGTGTAGGGCAATTTGACAGAACGATGCTCTTTGACTAAATTAGGTCAGTTTACTGAGTACTGTCTTCAGGAAAAACTGAGAGGAGAGAAATGTTTTTTTCTAAGTGTTAGGAAAAGCCTACAGGTAACTTCCATGTTAGGAAGTATTAGTTTCTATCAGATCAGTCATAAAGATGAATATAAAAAACCTTCACAAAGCCTCAATAGTGTAGGACTTGAGACGGGGGGGGGGGGGGGGGGGAAGTGTTAGTAACATCCTAGTTTAAAGCCTTTATTTTCCAGGCTGCTGTCTTTGCCTTTTTCTGCTTCTTGTTTGAAATTAATGTCAGTCTTAGTTTTGTTTGTTGCAGTGGTTGTAAAAAATATGGCTTGACTTGCAGGTGGTCCCCTGTTTTTTCAGCTCGAGTAGGTCAGCTCTTCACACAATTACAGAATCACACAAAACATTAGGGATAGAAAGGACCTTGAAAGATTATCTAGTCCCATTCCCCTGCCAGAGCAGGATCACCTAGAGTAGATCACACAGGAATATGTCCAGGTGGGTTTTGAGTGTCTCCACAGAAGACAACTCCACTCTCTGGGCAGCATGTTCCAGTGTTCTGCCACCCTCAGAGTGAAAAAGCTTTTTCTTATATTTAGGCAGAACCTCCTGTCCTCCAGCTTGCACTCATTGACCCTTGTGCTATGGTTGGACATCACTGACAAGAGCTTGGCTCCATCCTCCTGACACTCACCCTTCAAGTATTTATGAACATGAATGAGGTTGTCACTCAGTCTCCTCCAAGTTAAAGAGCACCATCTCCCTCAGCCTTTCCTCATAAGGAAGATATTCCACTCCCATAATCACCTTTGTGGATCTATGCTGGACTCTTTCAAGAAGTTCCCTGTCTTTCTTGAACGGGGGGGCCCAGAACTGGACACAATATTCTAGGTGTGGCCTCACCGGGGCAAAGTAGAGGGGGAGAAGTACCTCACTTGACCTACTAACCACACCCCTTCCAATACACCCCGGGATGCCATTATCGTTCTTGGCCACAAGGGCACGTGGTCATCCACCAGGATATCTGGCCAGTTGGTTGTTGAAATCGTACTGAAAGTCTCAAGTAGGAGAAGTGGTTTATTTTAGTGGGTCATGCCAGTTTGGATCCATTAAATTCAAAGTGTTCCTAGGATCTTTCTTTGGTTTGCCTAATCTTACATGTTTTTCAGCTGAATGCCTCTGCTTGTCTTAGTATATATATTTCCTGCCTCAAACTTCAAACCCCTTGATTATATTTCCAGGGACACTTCCCTATTTTTTCTCATTGTCTGTTCTGCTTATAGTCTTATATTACCCAATGGCAGCTAGATTTACTGGTTTTCAGTCATACTTTGTTGATGCTGACTGTTGTTTATGCCAGCTGTAGGCTTCTTGGTTTATGTCCTGATGGGCAAGATTGCCCCATTCAGCTTGCCTAATGGGTGATCTTCTCTGTTGTTACATTGTAGTGCTCACTTCATGTCCAGATTGCTCCTCTGTTCTTAACATTTGATACTGATTTTATCTCCTATCACTCATCAGGTTACTGTTCCGGTCTTCTGCCTGGCTCTGCTAACATCTTGTCCCAGACTTCAGTCTTGCTTGGCTTATTTTCAGGACTGATTTTCATCTGGCATTTCTTCAGTTCCTACCTTAACTTGGTTAGTTCTACTCCATCTTTCCCATCCAAGAGTTTTGATTACTGCCTTATACCATACCAGTCATCAGAGCCTCTCTATCTGCAGCCACCAGACCATATTCTTTGCTTTACTTGGGCCACTTGTCAGCAGTGTGTTTATTTAGTGTGGAATAAATAGGTACAAATAGGATACAAATTCAGATGTAGTAGTTTATTACTCGCTATTTAATTTTGATCTAGCAATTCCCATCCTTATGTTATCTAGTTCAGCTGTACTGTAAAATGTCAAGTGGCCAGGAGGTGACTGACCTATAAGGTCTGCTCTCTCAATTTAATATGCTGTATTCTTCTGCAGTTTGACAGTTCTGCATGAACAAACGCATACTCTTCCTCCAAGTGTATTGATGACCCAAACAATCTATCCTCTACTTGTCTTTTTCTCCCTGAGTATAGTGCTCCTTAGTATGTCAGCATCACTTTGCCCATAGCTTTATGTAGGTACATAGAAATTTTTAGACAAGGTCATTGTTAGATCTCACATAAATCTGCATAAATCCAAATGAGAGTATTAATTGATACTTCAAAGGAAAACCTCGTTTTTCCTCTTTCCTCTGTCCTTCTGCTCCTACACTGACTGTATCTTGGCAAGTTTGCCATTCTGTTGAAAATCATTGTGATGATGACATATGCCTCTACTGCCTTGTGGAAATTGATACCTGACCCAAAGGCATTCTTGGCCACAAGGGCACATGGTCATCCACCAGGATATCTGGCCAGTTGGTCGTAGAAATTAGAATAGAATAGAATATTGGATATTTGGAGTTGGATATTGGAATATAGAATATTCCATATTTTGGACTGGCTGCATTGCTCATCAGATTTTCTGCTGTACAATTTGATGCATTCATTTAGTCAGCAGCTTCTCTGTTACCTCTCTTTAACCTCTCCACTCTGGACTCAGGTTTTCATTGCCTTATACATACTCACAGTCACAGAGAAAGTGAGCAGGCACAACATTTTCAGGTGCTTCAAACCAAAATCATAGGAGGTAAATCTGCTCTTTTGACAGTATACATCATATAACAATACACCTCATTTGGCTCTTTTCATGTGTAATATATATATTCAGTATCACTAAGGTATGTGAGTGGATTGCAAAATATATCATAATATCAGGGTTGGAAGGGACCACAAGGACCATCTAGTTCCAGCCCCCCTGCCATGGGCAGGGACACCCCACACTAGATCAGGCTGGCCAGAGCCTCATCCAGCCTGCTCTTAAACATCTCCAGGGATGGGGCCTCAACCACCTCCCTGGACAACCCATTCCAGGGCTTCACCACTCTCATGGTGAAGAACTTCTTCCTCACGTCCAATCTGAATCTCTCCACCTTCAGCTTCATTCCATTATAGAATCATAGAATCAGTAAGGTTGGAAAAGACCTCAAAGATCATCAAGTCCAACCTGATAGGAAATAGAGCAAAAGTCTATGTCTTTTTTCACATAGAAAAACTGATATCTTTTTTCCTCTCAAAGAATAGATCAAACATTGACATAATTTCTTTACAACAGGAGTATTCCATGATGTGTCTGAGGACACTCACTGGTCACCATTTCTCAGTGCAAGTATTCAGTACATCAGAAGGAAATACCCTCAGCCTTGGGAAGAGGTAAAAAAAAAATCCTTTACTTTTGACTTTGCTTCCTACTCTTTGCTTTGCTTGTACTTGTTGTTGCAGTTCCCCAGGCCTTGGGTATGTGTAGTAAAAAGACACATTTTAAAATTACATCTTTACTGGTAAAGGAAACATTGAAATCCTGTTTTCTGCTTTGCCAGACAAAAAGCTACAGTTTCCATATGAAGTCTATCAATTGTGTTAAGGGATTGAAAAATATATGTAAATTTGTCTCACCATTGTTGGGAGAATGGTTTGAGCTCTGGAAGATTTGTCCCTATGGCTGCCTCGCAGGCAGTGCTACATGTGGAGCTCACACAAGGAATCTAACCTTAGAACCCTGCTCCTGCACCTGGGGTCCACCGAGGGACATTAGGACCCTGAAGACTTCCTAGCCGCGGTACCAGGCATGAGTTGCACTGCCGAGTGGGGGGGCATGGCTATTTTTAGCAACAGTGTGAAGTTTCAGAGGAAGTCACAGTGGTGCTGCGTGTGTGGCTGCTGGGGATCTGCTGGGGCCCAGTTGCTGCCCTGTTGCCGCCTTCATCTCTGGGAGCCCCTATTTCTCCTGTGGAGCTGCCATCTCTGCCACCTGCCATTGCTGCTGTTCCTGAGCTGCCCTTTCTACTCACTGCTGGCACTGTTCCTGCTTGCCACCCCTGCTTGTGCCGCTCCTGCTCGTGCCACTCCTGCTCATTCCTGCTGACACTATTCCTGCTCGCGCCATCGCAGCACAGTGCTCCCTGCAGATCAGACCACCGTGGTGGTAGCTATGCAGCCTGTTAAAGAAAGTGTCTTGGCACACGACTCTGTTTTGAGTCTTAATTCTGTTTCCAAGAACATTAAGCTAGTCACAATAAAAGATCCAGCTGGACATCACTCAGAAGTTAAGCTCAGCCCCCCCCCTGCCTGTCTGATATCTGAGGACAAGCTGGAAAGCGAGGGGCTTTAACCTCTGCCAGGTTATTCACCATTGGGTCATGACAGTTGTTCGCAGCGCGGTCTGGTGCTCAGGATGTATTTCACCGGTCCAAACTTTGATTGGTGGTCCTTGCATTTTTGTCAGGTCTGGTTGAGTGTTTACCACTTGAAAACCAGATGTCTTCTAGAATTCTCACTTGTGAAATCTTGGGCTTAGGCCTGATTTACTCATGTTTGTGATACATGAGCTTCATAGGAGGAGAAAAACATACTGTCAAAAGTGAGAATGACTTTAAGAAGAGTGCTGCTTTATTTTCCTTACTGGATACTTTGCTGCTCTCTCTCTGCTCAGGAGGGTCATGCAGATAGAGCAGCATTTGAGAACATGCACCATTTAAAACCTAAACAAGCCTGTCTGCCTATTAATGGCTGTTGGTGACACTGATCTTGTGAACTGTTGACCCTCACGATCTATAAATTCATCAAAAAATGTGATTCAGTTACAGACTTTAAAAGATTTCTGAAACTTGCAGTGATTCAATGCAGAGAAGTCTTTTCTGGAGAAGTGAAATTTCTGCTGCTAACAAATTTATTCCAAATGCTGACAAATTTATTCCAAATAACTTTACTGTTTGCAGCAATAAGATGAGGAAAATAAGAGGTGTGAAATACAATCAGGTACTTTTACAGTGAACAGCACTTGGACAGAAATAGTTTTCTCTTCTTCATGTGCCTGCATCTCAGCCATGGTGGCAGAAGGGGTTGAAAGTGGAGATGTTTGTCCCCAGGCCTAAAAAAGACTTCAGTACACATCTAGCTTGAAGTATAGAAGTTGTCCTGACTTCAACCATGTAGTTTAATGGCCTTGGACAGTATGAATTGCTTAAAGTGTAAGTTGCAAATAGTGACTCCAGCATGAAGGAGTGAGTGGCCAACACTTTGTCATTCTAAGTTCTTTGATTGTAAGTTTCATATCTATATCCCTATCTAATGTAAAATGCTCACCTCTTCTTAAAGCCAAGAGTAAAATTACTCACTTGACTACAAGTGGATTGTTGTTGTGTAGGCTACAGAGAAGCTGGTGGCTTTCCTGTTTGGAATTGCCTCACATATGGTGGCAGATGTGAGCTGGCATAGCCTGGGCATCGACCAAGGATTTCTAAAGGCCATGGGAGAAGTAAGCCTGTATTATTCTGTTTATTTGTATAGCTGGATATAGTGATTCATAGCTGGGCTTTGGACTCTGTTGGGGAGGGAAGAGAAAAGCTTGGGCACCCTGTTTAATGAAGATTTTCAGAGACATAATGTCACAAACTCCTTAAGAGCAAAGTTGGTCAAGCCTGAAGCCTGTGAACTTCAGAACTGCTTGGGCAATTTGGTTTTGCTCAGATGCTTGAAGGGAAGGATGAGTAAAATAAAGGGACACTTCTCTTGTTTTTCTCCAGATTGATTTTCATGGTTCATACTCAGAAGCTCACAGTGCTGGTGATTTTGGTAATGTTTCTGTTTGCTGGTTGTAGATCCTTCTATTTGAATAACCAGTCCCCTTCAAAATCACAGTGGGTGATTCTGGTTCTTACCCTGTGCAATG
Organism: Melanerpes formicivorus; assembly: GCF_026170545.1. Classification (NCBI taxonomy): domain Eukaryota; kingdom Metazoa; phylum Chordata; class Aves; order Piciformes; family Picidae; genus Melanerpes; species Melanerpes formicivorus. The sequence goes on along the minus strand of NW_027142517.1, from coordinate 474,904 downwards.
CTGAGGTCAAGAATGAATCGCTCTCCTCCATAGCTTGCAAAACTCTGCTAAACCTGTCCTCATTGTCCAAGTTTCAGGTGATGTGATAAGGCATATGGGCAGAAAACACATGCTGAAAGGATGCTAAAATTGAAGTGGAATCACTGCTGTGGTTTTAAATTTTACATTATGCTTATTCTCTAGAAAATATATGCAGCATACTTTCAAGTGAGCCACTCTTCTATCCATGGTAGATACTTAACTATTTGATTTCTTGGCCTTTGTGGGTTCTGTTTTTCTTTTTTCATTCTTCCATCCACAGGAGGAGATGTACTGAGTCAATTTGAGCTGGACTTCAGTTATCTGGCATCAAATTGGTGAGATAATGAGGTTATTTCTGCTATTTCTGCTTGCTCTGTATACTCAACTGTGTTTTAACAAGATGCTGTCCTTTCTTTCAAAAGAAACTCATTTGGCTCTTGGAACATTTCTGAGTTTGGTATTCCTTATATGTATATTTTCCATTCCTCGACATGAAAAACTGGAAAGAGAGAATTAAAAAGAGTTTTACCTACAGTAACGTAGCAAGAAAGACTAAATTTTTTTTTATCTATGAAGACGCTTACAAATAATTATATAAAATTATCAGTGAAAAAGGTTTGATGGAATGCCCCAGCTGTTAGCTAAATAAGTCAGTTTAACTCAGAGTTCCATATAAAATTTTGGAAGTTGAGGATGTTTCTGGTTATAGATACTGTGGAATTTGGATAGGTTTTAATGGCATAAAAAGAAGTTTTAAATGTACACAATTTTTTTCCTCATGTATTTTAACTGAAGAACTCGCGTGCCTTTTTTTCTGCTTATAAAATAGATCATTTGAGTCATTTTGTTTGAGTAGGATGTGGTTCTTCGCAGTGTGGATGAACAGTTAATTAATACAATTCCATCACAGCTATTTGGCTAGGAGTAGATTTGGCACAGTGGAGAGCTGGAGTACATCCTCCAAGATCGTGTGATCATCAAGCATGGGGAGCATAGAAACTCTGCAAGCAGCAGGCATAGAGGAACGATTCTGCAGGCTTCTGATTTTTGAATCTAAAACAAAGGATAGTGTTCTGTAGAGCAACTGCATCTGCAGTCCAGGTCTTCCTGTCACTAATGAATCTTCATGACCTTCTGCAGTCTTCTGAAATTCAGAATATTTAAAAGCAGGCTATTGTTGCAACTTTACTCTTTCGTCAGGCAAGGTGGAAAAATCTCATGTTAAAATACCTTCATCTTGTTTTTAGGTATGTTCCTGTCAAAGACCTAGCAGCAATCTACAAGGAATTTTATAAAAGAGAGATCATCACTGAAAGCACAATCACTGACTGTGCTTACTTGCTGTTTCTTGAACTGTAAGTTGAATAGCTTTGTCTGGGTTTTTGTAAGTGAAACCTGTGTAGGAAAGCTATGATAATCCTATTTGAAATGCCTTATGCATTGATGGCAGCAATATAGACTCCCTATTAGACCCCAAAATCCTAAAACACCTGATGTTTTTTAATGGCTAGAGTACAACTTTGCACTGGATAATGGCTGTTCATCGTTAAACCACAAACTCAGCATCTTAGCTATTTAAAACATTTATGCATTTAACATAGTGATGCTTGTTTATTTGAGAACAGCTGTGTCTTCAGCTGCCATTGCATTATGGCTTGTTGGCAATCAAATTTTCATATACTGAGGGAGTAGTGTGCTTATGTAAATACATAGCTTACCTACACTTCATGTAGATCCTTTCAAGTCTAAGAGTAATTCAAAAGAGACTTGATACCTGACAATACCTGCTTTTGAATATGCAGCCTAGCTGTATTCTTTATTTCAGTTAATTGGCAGTAGTCACACAGCGTTTACACACAATGAATCCCTCCAAATTAAGGGCAGCAATAATGTTAATATCATTGCTTCTCACATTACAGCTTTTAAAAATGTATTAACAACAAGCAAGGAAGTGTAATGACTTGCCTAGGAAGTATTCACCACAGGGAAGTCTTGTAAATAACTATTTCAATAATTAATAGCAAATTTACTTCTGAAGACTTTTTTTTCCAGGCATGGAGAAAGGCTTGCTGTTGCCAAGGTTGGTTTTCTGTTTTCTATACAAAAATGAAGCTACACTATTCAAGACAAGGTAATCTGTCTTATTAAGTGTGTTGCTTGTCTCTTAGCTTTTTCCAACATATGCTCGTAAGTCTCCATTTCTGGTGGAGAAGTTCCATGAGTATTTCCTGGGAGGAGTGGATGACATGGCGTTCTGGACAAACAATATTTTTGAGCTGACAAGCCATATGCTAGAGGAAGGAACCAGGTATAGCATGTTTCCTGCAATATGAAACATAGGTAATCAAGGCCTGAAACCCTTTTAACTGTTCTTCTGAAGGCAGATTCTTTTCTAGAAGAGGTGCTGTGCTTTAAATCCTCAGCTGGGCAGAGGTATTTCTGTGCCTATCCTTTACTGAGGTGCACAGGAATACATAGGCCTTGAGTTCATATTGGTTACATGTTCATGCTTCTTACCACAGGCAAGGCCCTGGCATGCCTGGAGGTGTTCAAGAGGGGATTGGACGTGGCACTTGGTGCCATGGTCTAGTAGTCATGAGGTGTTGGGTGACCAGTTGGACTTGATGATCTTTGAGGTCTTTTCCAACCCTATTGATCCTATGATTCTATGCCCAGCTGATAGGCAACAGGGAAAATTTGGGGCATTCTGTAAGACATACTGACAGGCCTGCTTAAATGTTCCATAGCCATGCCCTCAAGTTCTGCCTGGTATGACAGTCTGACCTGTGTCTGTGGCAGCACCTTCTGGCTGCCATCATCAGCCAGCAAAGATGTCCCTTGCTTGGGGAGTTCAGATACTGTGTTCAGACACTTAAGGCAAATAGCATTAGAAAGAGTAAGAGTATATCCTGTGATCCTGTATATTCTAGTACTGGAAGCTTAAACTTGTATTCAGAATATCATGTTTTTGTAGGAGATCTGGCCTTGTGCTGCTCTGTTCCAAGGATAACCTTCACAGAGTCAACCTGGTTGGGAAAGACCTCAGAGATCATCAAGTCCCTCAGCACTGTGGCTCAGTTGGTAGTGCATAAGACCCTTAATGGGACGGTCTTGAGTTCAAGCCTGCAGTGGGCAGTAGTGTCCTCCCTATTCTAGTCATGAGGTCTGTGGTGGCAGGTTGGACTCGATGATCTTTGAGGTCTCTTCCAACCTTAGTGATACTGAATACTGAAAGTCCAACCTTACTATAAATAACTTTGTAAGAACTACAGTGGCTATTCATTCATTCAGTTATGTGGAAGATAACACTGCAGTGGCATTGGGAAAATATATTTAAAGTACAATATGACATAATCTGTTGTGTTCTGTGTTTCAGAATGGCACTTTCATTAAAAGTGCTTTAGATTAATAGAAATATTATGACATATTACAGTAAGTTTCCTTTAAGACTTATATAATGACATGTGAAATTCCTCTGGAACCTAAGTAAGGTCATTAAAACAAATATCAGAAGTACTTCTGCAAATTATAATGATGGTCTGATTTTGAGTAAGTAGGATGTCTTGAGAAAACTGAAGACTTCTGACAGACCAGTTGGTAAGGATAAGTTATATTTTTAGTTTTGCTTCAGTTGCAGTAAGATCTTCAACATGTGTTTCATATTTTTTTTAGTGGCTGCTATCTTCCTGAGAATCCTCTGTTTATAAACTGCACAAGAGAGCACAAGGAGAGCTATGTGTAAGTAAAGCTCTGAAGGTTCAAAGATTTACTGATGAATGGAGAGTCTTCCACTAATGTGGACAGTGAGCTACTGGAAATTAGAGATCTTTCAGTTTATCTTTTTCTGTGTGAGTTTGAAATTCTCTTACTGTGGATAAATGAGTTTCATTAACAGGAACTGTGTAGAACCTGGGTGAGATTTTTACCTTCCAGCCTTAGGACGAGAATACTTACCTAACACTTGAAGTGCTAAGTCTTCATGATTTATTTGATTGTCACTCTTTCTTCTGCTAACCATGAAACTACTGATTCATATTTACCCTTACCATACCTAAATTCTCTCCTAATTTATGGACAGAACTATGGAACTCAGCAGTAGGGAGCACAAGTACATGTATTCCTCTAGCAAACTGGCCAGCAGGAGCAGGGAGGTCATTCTCCCCCTGTACACAGCACTGGTTAGGCCACACCTTGAATACTGTGTCCAGTTCTGGGCCACTCAGTTTAGGAAAGATGTTGAGTTGCTGGAACATGTCCAGAGGAGGGCAACAAAGATGGTGAAGGGTTTGGAGCACGAGCCCTATGAGGAGAGGCTGAAGGAGCTGGGGTTGCTTAGCCTGGAGAAGAGGAGGCTCAAGGGAGACCTTACTGCTCTCTACAACTACCTGAAGGGAGGTTGTAGCCAGGTGGGGGACTTGTCTGTTCTCCCAGGGAACCATCACCAGAACAAGAGGACACAGTCTCAAGCTGTGCCAGGGGAGGTTTAGACTGGATGTTAGGAAGAAGTTCTTCATAGAAAGAGTGATTGGCCGTTGGAATGGGCTGCCTGGGTAGGTGGTAGAGTTGCCATCACTGGAGGTGTTTAGGAGGAGACTTAATGGGGTGCTTGGTGCCATGGTTTAGTTGATTAGATAGTGCTGGATGATGGGTTGGACACGATGATCTCGAAGGTTTCTTCCTAGCTGGTCTGGTCTGGTCTGGTGTATTCTATTCTATTCTATTCTATTCATGCCAAGGGAAAACATCTTAGCTGGTATCTCTTGAGAACTGCATTTACTTGTAGAAGAAGTGGCCTCCTGATTATATGAAATATGTTTGCTTCTCCTAACTTTGTCATAAAATAACTCATGAATTCAGTTATATTAATTGTTTTTTACTGCCTTATTTATTTTGTCAGAAACAGACAATCAAAACTTGAGCATCAAAAGAATGCAACTTCTTTGCTTACAAAAACACTTGAAAAGAACCTGACTTACACAGAGAGAGGAGTTCGCTTCAATATACAATCTTGGGCAACAGTAAGTAAGAAGTGACAAATGTGCCAGGTAAAATTCAGCTTGGAATAAATTTGTTTCAATTTCCATGTGAAATGATGCATGGTAGAGCAGGGTCTCTGGATTTCACTTCATGCCTCAGATTTCACGTCATGGAGATTCCAGTGCCGTCGTTGATCTGTATATTTATAGGCACATCATAAACACTTAATTTTTGCACTTTACTCATTGTACAGTGAAGTTCGAGCACATCTTGCAGTGCCAAAAGTGACAACATGTTTCTTTAGTATTTACGGTTTACAGAATCCTAAGAACACTTCTGGGGATTAAGAGGTCCCAACAAAGCAGAGCAGTGAACAATTAGCAATGCTTTTTTTTTTTTAGAGCCTACAGATTTAATGTCTCTTTCTAAAATGCTTATGACCTGGCTTCAAGAGTCCACTTGTATCAGTGTGGTGATTTCCACTGCTGATGACTTGGTTTCTGAGGTACTCCATAATGCTCTGAAGTGTCAGCCTGTGTTTTAACCATTCTTGTGTCTCTTTGTTATTTTTATTCCAGAATTCACTCCGCTTTATAAACCAGGCTTTTGCAGCCAAAGTCTGGGGAGCATTAGCAGCTACGCATCAAGAATCTTCTAAGCACATCTCCAAGCCTGTAGCTTCATATTTTCTGACTTCACCCTATGCTAGACTTGGATGGTTGGTAATTTTTTTGTCCTCCCATCTCCCTCTTTTATTTATGAAAGTTTGGAGTACTTGCCAAAAGGTTAATGTTTATTCTTTGGATACTCTTTAAACATGACAATCCAAATCAATTAGTGGTACAAATCTGGCTGAATGGCTTGTATTACAAAACTGTTTAGGTTGGAAAAGACTTTTAAAGTCATTGAGTCCAGCTGTTATTGTCTGTCCAGTACAACAAGTTAACCCATAAACCTTTCTTTCAGTTATTAGTGAAAATCTCTTTGTGTCAGTGCTGCATATCAAGAGAGAGGTTTCCATTCAGGTGTGAATTCTAGTCAGATAATCCCTTTCTTTGGAAGGGTTGTCTTGTTGTTTTGTTTGTTGTTTTTTTACAGTCTCTCCTTGGGGAGGGAGCTCAATGCTCTGTATGTGATTGGGCTCAGAATGGAGGAACCAAAATTACAACAAACATCAATTCCAGTTCTGAACAGCACAGGAACACTGTTACCCTTTCTTGGTTATTGATTGATGTTTGCTAAGAATTAATTGATTGTCCCAAACTCATAGGAAGGTGGGTTAGATGATTGGACCATGATGTGGATTCTTAACTGGCTCAACAACAGAGTCCAGAGAGTTGTGATCAGCAGCAGAGTCCAGCTGTGGCTATTGCTGTTCCACAGGGATAAATACTGGGTCATATTTTGTTCCATATCTTCATCAATGGCCTGGATGAGGGGATAGAGTGTGCCCTCAGCAAATTCTCGTGTGGTACAAAACAGGGAGGGGGGTGGCTGGTATAGCAGAAAGCTGTGCTGCCATCCTGTGAGATCTGGATAGGCTGGAAAGCTGAGTGAAGGGGAACTTCATGAAGTTCAGTAAGGACAAATGTAGAATCCTGAATCTGGGGAGGAATAACACCAAGCACCAGTACAGGTTAGGGTTTGTCCTGCTGGAAAGCAGCTGCTTGGAGTCCTAGTGGACAGCAAGTTATCCATGGGATAGCAGTGTGCCCTTGTGGGCCAGAGAGGGCCAATGGCATCCTGGGGAGTATCAAGAAAAGTGTGTCCAGCAGGTCTAGGGAGGTTTGCCTCTGCCACTCTTCTGCCCTGGTGAGACCACACCTGGAATACTGTGTCCAGTTGTGAGCTCCCCAGTTCAAGAGAGACAAGAATCTACTGGAGGGAGTCCCAATGGAGAGCTAAGAGGGTGACTGGGGGACTTGGAACATCTCTCATATAAAAAAAGACTGAGGGAACTGGGACTGTTAAGTCTTGAGAAGGCTGAGAGGGAAGCTTATTGTCTATAAATACCTGAGGGATGGTTGTCAAGATGAAGATTATGGTCTCTTTTTGGTGATGCCTGGTGATAGGATGAGGAACAATGGGCACAAGCTAAAACACAGGAGGTTCTGCCTCAATATGAGGAGAAACTTTGTATGGTGAGAGTGACAGCCCTGGAACAGGCTGCCCAGAGGCATTGTGGAGTTTCCTTCTCTGGAGTCTTTCAAAATTCTCCTGGATGTGTTCCCGTGAGGCCTACTCTAGGTGATTGTGCTTCTGGCAGGGGGCTGTACTCGACCTCTAGAGGTCCCTTCCAGCCCCTAACATTCTGTGATCACTGGTGATGCTTAGTGTGTTCTTGGAAACACTCTAAGACTAACAGATAGTTTAAAGATAGAATCAGGACACAGAAAGAGGCATACTCTCTCTGCTTGACAGAGAGGTTCTAGGGCATCTGGCCCCCAACCAGGGTGAAACTGCCACAACTTCTCCTGCTTAGCCTGGAGAAGAGGAGACTCAGGGGTGACATCACTCTCTACAACTACCTGAAGGGAGGTTGTACACAGGCGGATGTTGGTCTCTTCTCCCAGGCAGCCAGTACCAGAACAAGAGGACACAGTCTCAGGCTGTGCCAAGGGAGGTTTAGGCTGGATGTTAGGAAGAAGTTCTATACAGAGAGAGTGATTGCCCATTGGAATGGGCTGCCTGGGGGGGTGGTGGAGTCGCCGTCATTGGAGGTGTTCAGGAGGAGACTTGATGGGGTGCTTGGTGCCATGGTTTAGTTGTTTAGGTGGGTTGGATTGGTTGAAGGGTTGGACGCAATGATCTTGAAGGTCTCTTCCAACCTGGTTTATTCTATTCTATTCTAACTTGTTACTGAGACCTATGATCCCTTTGCATAGTTTAATCTTCTGTATCCTGTGTCGTATGCAAGCAGCTCTTTTTCATGCTCCTTGCTCTGATTGCTCTCGGGTACCTTGTGTCAATAAGTAAAAAGCAATTCCTAGAGATATAGTAATGGAAGAGGAATGTTCAGGACTCTGTATTTAATTCAAGAAAACAAAAAGTCAGATATATAATATGAAAAATGCTGTGTAGATTTTTATGAAAACAGATGAGGAAAAACAGGTGTTGGTTTACCTGAAAGAGATAAAAGTGTTTATTTTCTGATAGCATTGTGGTAGTTTAGAAGCTAATGCTATGATTTTATTGACTTCTTGCTGTGCAGGGCAATGACCTCAGCTGACTTAAACCAGGATGGATATGAAGATCTGGTGGTTGGAGCACCAGGGTACAGCACGTTGCGCCACGTTCAGATAGGACGAGTGTATGTGGTCTATGGCAACCAATCAGGTTTGCCACCAGAGGATATGGATCTTGATGGTAAAGCTGACCAAGTACTACAGGGTCATCAGGTGAGAGGTCAAGTCAGATATTTGGGTTGTTTGCCTGAAAGTATGGTAAATTTTGACTGAGCAACAATATCATTAATATGTATGAGGATTGTTCCCAAAATGCCTCTCCTGGTAAAAGGCTATCATATACTTTCCATGAAAATAAGTCATAGGAACAAGTAAAGCAATCTGTAATTTCACTTTTATTACTGTGCCAGGTAAGGTCATTACTTGGCAGACAGAAGATAATTTGCCTTCAAATAAAACTGAGGTACTGTCTCTAACTCACAGTATGTCTCATTTGGGTCCCTGCTTGTAAGACAATATTGTGATTTTTTTCCCTTCCTTTTTCCTCTAAAATTACTCATTCTAAAATTAATTCATCTAAAACTCTTAATTATTAATAAATATAAATTCCTTTGAAGCTACATTTTTTTTCATTAATTGATGAATTCTCACAAAACCATTGTTTGGCTTTACTAAGACTGCATGCTTTAAAGAAAAGATAAAACTACAATTTGATGTGATGTGACGAATGAGTTGTAACTGAGAAGCAGGACCAAATGATCTTGTTGAGGAATAAAGATGATCCTTCGTGGCAAAAGTCTTTAATCACAAAGGAAAGAACAGACAGAGATGGGATACATTTGTTTTAATCTGTTTTCTGTAGTAATAAACTGTGGAGTAACAACTACTATCTTCTTACAGTGGTTTAGTGGTTCACAGTTAGAGTGCTCCTGTAAGAAGAAATCATAAGCTTAATATAGTTTCATAGTTTCATTCAGGGTTGGAAGGGACCACAAGGATCATCTAGTTCCAACCCCCCTGCCATGGGCAGGGACACCCCACACTAGATCAGGCTGGACAGAGCCTCATCCAGCCTGCTCTTAAACACCCTCAGGGACGGGGCCTCGACCACCTCCCTGGACAACCCATTCCAGGGTCTCACCACTCTCATGGTGAAGAACCTCCTCCTCACATCTAGCCTGAATCTCCCCACCTCCAGCTTCATTCCATTCCCCCTAGTCCTATCACTACCTGAGATCCTGAGAAGTCCTTCCCCAGCCTTCCTGTAGGTCCCCTTCAGATACTGGAAGGCCACAATTAGGTCACCTTGGAGCCTTCTCTTCTCCAGACTGAACAGCCCCAACTCCCTCAGTCTGTCCTCATAGGAGAGGTGCTCCAGCCCTCTGATCATCCTTGTGGTCCTTCTCTGGACACGTTCCAGCACCTCCATATCCCTCTTGTAATATCAATGCTGCAGTAGGCACAGAAGAGAAAATAGCAAAGCAGCACCATATTGTGGTGTTATCTTATATTTTTAACAATTCCACATCCTCAAACAGAGAACAGTTGACTCTGAGCTAGTGCAATTAGTATGAAAATTACTACTTGTGAGAACAGTGACCCTTAGAAAATCTTAAGAGTTGTTGGAATAGATCTTTGCCACCTCTGCTCCCAGTTCCAAGATTGCAAATGTGGTTTTGATGATTTTGTCCTGGAAACATCTCTTATTTTTGTGAGAGTAATCTCTCTTCTTTTAGCCTTCAGGAAGATTCGGTTCTGCCTTGGCAGTCTTGGACTTCAATGAGGATGGAGTGCCAGATCTGGCAATTGGAGCACCTTCTGTGGGATCTCAGTTTCTTACTTACAAAGTAAGCCAAACACATAGGCTTGGGTTTTCTTTTTCTCTTCCAAACAGAATATTTTTTTATTGCTATGTATTTTTTTTAAACAGTGAAATGAGAGAATTTCTGTTGTTGCTCAAGGTGACGTTGTGACCTTTGTTTGTACTTAGACTAGTGACAGCTACCTGTGTTTTTCTTTCAGTGCCCTTTATGCACATTAGAAATCCAAATCAGACTGCAACTTTGCAGCAGTGATACACTGGAAATGTAAGGAGCTATTCATGAAATACAAGTGTAGCCTTTTAATTTAGGAACAGAGAGTCTGGGATGGACCTTGTGGGTCCAGTGACCCTTGTCATCTGCTGTCACAAGTCAATAGATGATCTCTAAACCATGATATGAACACAGACATACTTGCTAAATAATCAAGTTACAGAGGCTTGATGACTTGCAGCTTTACCAGATGTATTGGTTGTAGCTGGTTGATTTCACACAGAGGGAGTAGGGGGAACTACCCCACCACTGCCACAGTGGTGAAGTTATTCAACAGCATGCTGACATGATGCTCACTGCGCACAGAAAGGACTGGCTGGGGAGAAAGGGATTTGTGGGATTTGGAGTGTATCCTGTGGCTTCTAAAGTTGCCTCTTCCAGGTTTTTCTTGCTTTTTCCCTGCTTCTGCATGGGGGTGCTTTCATTCTGGCTCTGTTTCACTTGTGTGTGAGGTTTGTGTTTTGTCAGTTCCCATGCTGCTACATACCACAGTATTTTGCTTTGTATTAGCTGGTACCAGTAAATCTCCCTTATTGCAGCTCTGTTTCCTGGGTCTTTTTTCCTCCTTGCCCACCCAGAGCGGGGGGAACAGGGAGAGCATTGCAGTAGTGGTTCAGTGGTAGAATTCTCACCTGCTACACAGGAAGCCCTGGTTTGATTCCCAACCTGGGATGTTGTCAGCAGACTGTTAGAGCTCAGCTGCTGGCTGGGTTAAAACCAGGACAGCAGATAAGACCATGTCATGGTTCCTGAATATTTTTGGCTCGTGCAAACTGAGAGGCAAAATGTTTTTGTTTAAACTTCATCCATTAAGCTTAAAATTCTTCAGAATTTCAGATAGAAGTTTAGCTGGCTAAAGAGGAATTTAAATGCTTTTATGTAGATCCACTAGTTTGGCAAGTTGCATGCATCTGTTGTGCCTGCCACTGCATGCCATTGCATTAAGAATTCAATAACTTCTGAGTCACTTGAATGTGTGTATAACAAATGTAAATACACAGTGTACTGTCCTTCCTCCTTATCCACAGTGTGATCAAAATATACCTCTCTAGTTTGTTGCCTGCTGATAGCAGTACCCCTTACAGCATTGGTATTCTTTGGGATGCAAGAGACAGTATTATGAGAAGGCTCCAACAGGGAAAACACCATTAATAGCCCTTGTAGAGCTGTTTCTCTTCAAGTGCTTTGTTTTGGGTCTCATACTTGGTGCTGACATGCAGATGCTTTCATGCTGTGTTTGTTTTTTCCTGCTGTTTAGGGTGCTGTGTATGTCTATTTTGGCACTGCAGGAAGAGGCTTGGCATCTCAACCCAACATTACCGTAACTTGTCAGGTATTATTGACCAGAATAATAAGAGGGCTACACAAGCAGGAGCTGAGGTAAAAGGGAATGGGCTTAAGGAAAAAGAATATTAAGAAAGAATTTAGACTGATGAGGATAGTACAAGAAGGTGCTTGTCCAGCCTGGTTGTAAGTGGGAGAGTTATTTGTATTCCAATGCGGGGGAAGCAGCAGGGGGAACAGAAAGATGTATGGACTTCCAAAGAAACAAAGAAGGCAAAACTGAAGCCAGGGAGTGGGAGGACAATTTAGTCAGAAACAGGCAAAAAGTTAGTTCTTTAGAAGTTAATTGGTCTGTTTTGTTACAGAATTGATGGTTACAGTTCCATTTCAGGATTAAACTAATTTTTTATTGCAGTACACCTACTGTAATCTTGGCTGGTCCCTCCTGGCAGCTGATGTTGATGGGGATGGAAATGCTGATCTGGTTGTGGGCTCTCCATATGCACCTGGTGGTGGGCAGCAGAGAGGGCTTGTGGTTGCATTTTACTCCTATTTCAACAGGAGTGACCAAGGTAATATTTATTGAGTAACTGAACTCTCCCATATTTTATGTGACTAATTAATGACAACCCACTACACAGCATAATTCAGGTTCAAAGAGATGTCAAAAGATATCTAGTCTAGCTTCTTACTCAATAAGGTAGCGAAGTCAGACCAGATTGCTCAGAGCTTTATCCAGCTGAGTCTTAAAAACCTCCAATGACAGAGATTGTGCATGCACTCTGGGCAGCTGTTCCACTTCTTGTTATAGCCAGTGTGAACCTCTCTTGTTTCAGCTTCTGCTTGTTATCTATCATCCTCCCACCATGCACAGTGAAGTCAGAGACACAAAAGGCTTTGAGTGCCCCAGAATGCTGGGAATAGCCAGTACTGCCAGGCTACTCTTAGGTCCTCTAACAACCTTCTCTTCTCTAGGTTGAATAAGTCCTGGTCCTCAGTCTCTGCTCACAGTGCAAGTGCTCCAGCCCCCAACCATCTACAAAATTTGCTCCAGTTAATCCACATCTTTCCTCTTTTGTGGGATGTAAAATTGGACACTGTATTATGGTGCTGTCTAGAGAGAAGTAAAGAGGGAATGATTGCTTCTCTCAGTCCCTTTGCCATGCTTGTGCTTGGGTGATGCTGTTGATCATCCCTGCTGTCAGAGCCTCGTGCTCAGCCCTTTGCCCATCAGGATCTTCAGGGCCTTTTCCATATGGCTTCTTCCCAGACAGTCAGTCCCCAGCCTTTATCACTGCAAGGGCATCTCCTTTCCTAAGGGGAGAGCTTTGTGTTTGTCCTCACTAAATTTTATGAGGTTTCTGCCAGCCTGCTAAGTCCCTCTGTATAGTAGCCCTGCCCTCAAGTGATAGCACCCCCAATCTCCTGTCATCTGCCAGCTTCATGAAAGGGCATGTTGTTGTCTTCTCCAAATAATTTATAGAAGTGTTTAACAGAATGAGTGTAAAGATAGACCCTTGAAGGCAATCCACCGTAGCTTACTCCATGTAGAATCAGAAACCACAAGGAAGATGAGTTTAGAAATACTGCTAACTGACATTGTTGCAAAACCAAATCACAGAATGAATTATATCAATTAAGGCCAGAATTATCAGAACCTCCCCTTCCCATCACCCTTGATGAATTACAAGCTCTGATAAACAATTTCAATGTTGTCCTATCCCTATACGGAATCACTAGTTTAGGGCAGGCTTGACTGATAGCTTTCATGTACTTTGTGTAGGCTGGTGCAGGATTTAGAAGCAGGCTGTGTAGGAATACTGAGTGAAGAAAATAAAGGCTTTCACCAGCCAGTAGAGTTGCAGACTGAGCAAATGAAATTAGCTGGTGCCATGCATCATGGATGGTGTGATTTCATATACAGAAACTTCACATAGGATGAATCAGTGGAGGATTGCTAATAGATGATTTTTCTATGCCAGGGGACACCAAGATTTGATTCATATTTTTCTGGTTTTTTTTCAGGACTTCTGTCAGTACTGGATGCCAACTGGATAGTGAAGGGAGAAGAAGACTATGCTTGGTTTGGATTTTCACTTGCCAGCTGCCAGCTGGAGAACATAACTTTACTGCTTATTGGTAGCCCTACCTTAAAGAGTTGTGCTGGGTGTGTTGCATGTGACAACCTGTTCCTTCTTCCATTCTGCCCTACTTCAATGTTTAAGATTTGTCATAGAGTAGACTTCAGGCTTTTTAGGGAGTTTCCTCTTTGTCCTGCTTAGCATATTTCTATTAAATTTATGTTTTTATGTTTTCACCCTTCCTCGTGAAGAGAGGGATCTTTGTTCTTTAGAGGCAGTCAAGAATTTCTTGGGTTTTCTTGGGGAGGGGGAAAAGGGGCACAAAATGCTGACAGGTAATCACATCTAAAATAATCCTAAAGATAGCACTTCCTTTGCTTTTTTAAAGTAAACCAAACACAAGAATGTTACTGGGTGATAGAGAAGCGGCTAGGCAGATGAAGTCTGCGCTCCAAACATTGTGTAACTGATTACAAGCATGGATGGGAATTCTGAAGTAGATTTCTAGAATTTGGCAGCCATTATTATTTTAAGGGAAAAGGGGAAAGCATTTTAAGAACAGCACTCCTAGATGAATGCATGGAAATGTGTTGTTACACACAGATACATTTTGCATTGCAGTTCAGGCTGCAAGCCCTCCTCATCAGATGTCAGCGTTGGGAAGGTGTATGGGTATAACCCACCAAGCACAGAGCACTGGTTTGCAGTAGCTGGCAACAAGGTAGGGCTCTTTCTGTGCTGGGGGATCTTAGGAATAATTTAAAGTGCAGTGACATTCTGGAGAAATGACATAGGTGTCTTAAAAATCTAACAGGCGATGGGCAGAATGGGCTTGTCTCTGGCTAGTGGTGTCATGTCTGTGGCTGGGATCACAAAGACAGTTGTAGTGGTGGGTGCACCTACTACAGGTATGTACTGAAAACTGGAAAGCATTTCTGCTTTGGGGCCTCCGTTCCTGTATGACCAGAGGACAGATACAAAATTGAAAGTTAGAAAGGGGCCTTTAAATTGCCACATAAGAAATCAGAAATAGCCACTGTGACCACCCCTAAGTGTCTTACATGTAGTCCTCTCTACTATGCCTCAATTTCAATGTGTTTCTCTTTTTTTCTTTCCCCTAAAATTAGTTGAGCAGCATTACTACCTTGTGTTTTATGCAGTAGCAATTTGCTAGTAGAGCATACTTTTTCCTGGCATTAAAACGACACAGTGTTTTGTCCATACTCTGGCAGCAGACAGTAAGGAATTAGGAAGCTCAAAATGAGGAACTCTGTGTTTAACTTGAAGGTTCCCCTATTATTAAGAGATTATTTCTATGGTAATTAATGTTAATGCCATATAACACTTGATCTTGTTTCATACTGATTTTGCCTGTGTTATATAATGCTAGCAGTACTTGCTCTCAGTGTATTCCAGGTATTAAACCTGTATTCCTGTGTCTGATGCTCAACCTCTGTTACTTTTTTCCAGACAGTGTGTCTAGGATTTCATTTATATCCTCAGTGCTGCATCAAGCTGGTCTGGCCCTAGTATATGATCTGACAGACAGCACCAAGCCATCTTTGCTCAGCACATTCAGTGGGGACAGGAAGTTTTCTCGCTTTGGAGGAAAAGTATACTTAAGTGACCTGGATAATGATGGATTAGGTAAAGCTTGATGAAGCTAGATCAGAGTTGAAATGTTTTGGTTTTTGGCAACAGGGAGACTGGTCACCTAAATATTAACACACATGCTAAACAGAGTCTGCTTCCTTGTTTGGCTTGTACCAGTATCCTATTGTGCCTTGTGGGGAGGCATTTCTAAAAGCCCAAGCAACTCAGTGTTGGGTAAATTGAGGGGTAAATTTAATAAGAGATGAAGCCCCTTGCATTCTAGCCAAGTCCTCAGAGATCAGAGAGGCTAGGTGCAGCTGGAGTTACCTCTTAATAGGAATGCCAGTTAGAATGGGTTGCTATAGGTCCAACACCCTAACAGCGTGGTTTTGCTGCAGACCCAGTTCTCTTCAAAGGGAGCTGTTGGATGCACCAGCACCAGATGCTTGAACAGCTCACTTTCCTGTAGGTCTGGTTGCATTTAAGCAACCAGATGCACGAATACCAGGATTTATTTACACTTGCAACATACATACAGATTCTTTATGACTGGTGGCAAGAGGAACTTCACTGCATAAATCACTGTGCAGCTGTAAGAAAATGCAATTGTCATTACAAATGTAATTACACAGGCCAAAATACACCTGGTAGCACCGAGGTCACACCTTACCAAAGGGATCCCTTCTGGGGAGGGTAAGGAGGACAAAACCCATCAATGTGTCCCTAGGGCTTTATTGTCCCACCCACACATTGGGTTCCAAAAGGGCTAGTATTTATACTTTGGTTTTCTATTGTGTAAAGTGTGAGGGTGAGACTGTAGCCACTAAGGGGGCTTTTGGTTGCACAAACACTTCGTCATGAGCCTTTCAGACTTGATGTCTTCTGCTGGGGTGGGAAATCAACTTCTGCCAGTTAAGGTTGATTGTGGCCTGGAGTAGTGAGCTGTTGCAATAAGAAAGACAAAAGGAATGCCAGAGGCACACCTGGCATTGACCAACATTCCTTTTTTTTTTGATCCCATCACAAACACAGACAGCTGGGCCTTCTTCCAGGCACAAGTCTGTTTTGGACCTGGATGCTTAGCAGCAGTTATGCTTTCCCATTTCCGATATTTGTGCTTCCAAGAGTCAGAAACTGAAACATTTAAACTGCCATCATTAATAGGAATTGTGGTGTCTAGAGGTATGCCAATGCCAAGTCTTTTGTGTTCTGGTCTAGTGTTGTTTCACTTCTGATGTATTCCATCAATCTGACAATCTTTGCAGATGAAATGATCGTGACATCCCCGCTGCGAACTAGAGATATCTCAGTCCTGTTTGGGGGGGCAGCTGGCCGTGTTTACATTTACAATGGAAACCAGACATCCTCAGGGGATGTGACAGGCCACTGCAAATCATGGGCATCTCCCTGTCCTGAGGACTGGGTAAGAAAACATAGAACTGAAATCAGGGCATGAGGTCATAATGACAGCTAATCAATTACATCCAGTACAAATATCTCATGCATTCCAATTTGGTTTCAGGAAACTGAATGTTTGTTTCTGAATCTGTGTGATTTGGCTCTTCCTGTCTGTTCTTGAATTACTTTGGTGTTTACCAGCTAGGGTTATTGCACTAGTCTTCTACTCTACTAGTGTGGTTCTTTCCACTGACTTGTTCTTTTTTCCCCCTTCTTCAGGCACAGTATGTCCTGATTTCTCCTGAGGTAAGTAAACAGAAACCAAACTGCTGGGAGAAACAAACAAGCAAACTATTAACTTTAAAAAAAATTAACACAAAACATTTAATTATAACAAGCAATGTTATTTTACAGGAACTATCAAGATTTGGGAGTTCTGTTATCTCTGTGAAATCTGAAAGAAAGGTGAGAAAAATTACTGCTGCCCCATGCTCTTTAATATCTTCATTGATGATCTGGATGAGGGCATTGAGTCTATCATCAATAAATTTGCAGACAACACCAAGCTGGGGGCAGGTGTTGATCTGATAGAGGGTAGGAGAGCTCTGCAGAGGGACCTTGACAGGCTGGCCAGATGGGCAGAGTCCAAGGGCATGAGATTTAACACCTCCAAGTCCTGGGTTCTGCACATTGGCCACAACAACCCCATGCAGAGCTACAGGCTAGGGTCAGAGTGGCTGGAGAGCGGCCAGGCAGAGAGGGACCTGGGGGTACTGGTCGATAGTGGGCTGAACATGAGCCAGCAGTGTGCCCAGGCGGCCAAGAAGGCCAATGGCATCCTGGCCTGTATCGGGAACAGTGTGGCCAGCAGGAGCAGGGAGGTCATTCTGCCCCTGTACACTTCACTGGTTAGGCCACACCTTGAGTCCTGTGTCCAGTTCTGGGCCCCTCAGTTTAGGAAGGATGTTGACTTGCTGGAGCATGTCCAGAGAAGGGCGACCAAGTTGGTGAGGGGTTTGGAGCACAAGCCCTAGGAGGAGAGGTTGAGGGAGCTGGGGTTGCTTAACCTGGAGAAGAGGAGGCTCAGGGGAGACCTTACTGCTCTCTACAACTACCTGAAGGGAGGTTGTAGCCAGGTGGGTGTTGGTCTCTTCTCCCAGGCAACCAGCACCAGAACAAGAGGACACAGTCTCAAACTGCACCAGGGAGGTTTAGACTGGATGTCAGGAAGGAATTCTTCATAGAGAGGGTGGCTGCCCACTGGAATGGGCTGCCTGGGGAGGTGGTGGAATTGCCATCACTGGACGTGTTTAGGAGACTTGATGGGGTGCTTGGTGCCATGGTTTAGTTGATTAGGTGGTGTTGGATGATAGGTTGGATGCGATGATCTTGAAGGTCTCTTCCAACCTGGTTTATTCTTTTCTATTCTTTGTAACATCTTTTTACCTGACTTGCATATACTAGCCAACACCTCACATATGTATCTTACTCATCTGCAGAAGTCTGAAGTGCTTTGCATAGTTAATTAGGCTTTCATTTAAGTTACTCTCCAAACTGATCAAACTATTCCATAGGTGAATGAATGCGTTGCCAAAATGTTGGCATCTGACACTTGAACTGAGGCATCAGTTTGAAACGGCCTGAAATCTAAATTACTTAGGAGTTTGCTGGAAGGTTTCATGGTAAATCCAGTGTAGCTGCCAACTGGCTTTGCTGTTCATACCAACCTGCATGCAACTGGGATGCTCAGCTATGGAATAAACCAGGCCCCAAAACACCCCATTTTAATACTTACAGGCTCGTGGCCCTAGCTATCACTTGCAGTGAACACTGTTCCTATGTCAAGCATTTCCAAACAGAGAGAGGATTTTGGATGTTTGTGCAGCTCTTCATTTCCCTCAGATGCCTGTCATTTTTACCAGAAGTCAATCCCTATGTTTGTATGATGCTCTGAGGACCTTTTTTTTTTTCAGATGGAAGGTTACTTAGTGTTTTTTCACCTGAGGGAAGCACAATATTCTGGTTACTCTGACATAACCTGAGAAATGAGGTCCTTAGTGTGAGTACTGAAAAACCCTCAGCACTAGGCTGAGGAGCTGTGCAACTGCTCTTCCAATAAATGGTGTTTAACTTCTTGCTGTTAAAACATGCAGTGGAGAAACCCCTGGAAATGTGAATGCCTCTCTGTGAGGTTATGGTGCATAATCCACCACCCAACACACAAGCCAGTTTCTCATTGAGTGTGAGACCATTCTCCAAGCAACTGTGTTCCTCCCAGTCCACACTCTAGCTTCCTCTGTATTGATCTTACCCCTGAGAAACAGTTTGTATTGGCAAGAGATTTGATTTGCCCCAGCTTCTTGCAGCTCTCCAAATGAAGCAAGTGTCAAATAATTTTGTTTACCAATATTCTGATGAGGTAGATTGCTTTCTCATTTCTCCTTATCACATTTCTGTATGACACTACTGATACGGACAAAATCTGGTTTCCATTAGGGAAACTTTAGGCACTCATGCAATTGAAGTTGTGTTTTGCTAACCCTCGTTCTGTATCTCTGCAGAAAGAAATTGTAGTGGCAGCAGAGAGAAGTTCGGCGAAAGCTCGACTCGGTGGAAGGCTTTTTATCTACTCGCTCTAAAGGTCATGGTAGCCTTTAATACCAGAGCACAGCTGGTCTTTTAGTGAAGAATCTGTAGAATTTGTGATACTTTCCTTAACCCATGCAAACCAGCAGACAGCAGAATCTTGATAGGTGTTCTGGATGGAGAGATAGGGTCCTAGATAGTATTAATGAAGGGATAGTCACTTTTTTTTAAGTGAAGGAGAATGTGAACATTCATGGTGGCTTTGACTTACAAACCAACCAAAGCTTTGTCAGTCATGTAAAAGCACAAATTGATTCTGTTGTGAGCAGTAGCACCACTTAACCTAGAAAAAGCAAGCTGGTCTCAAAACCTTTTAGAGGCTGAAATGAGCAGGCTAAATTTTAGTAGCAATATTTGGCTGTATAAGGCATGTTCAGTGGTCAGCTTCTTTGCTGGTCAGACTTTAGCATTTTGACAAAACCATCGAAGAATACAGACAGGGACTGTTACCAAGAGTTGCTGTCAAAATAATAAGTATGGAGGGGGATCTCATGTAAGCCAGAGAGAAAGGTGAGTGCCAATCAAAAGGATTGCTGCTGTCTGTAACAAGTCTGGAAGCCTGCATTCAGAGTGCAGAACAGCTGGAATCTCCCAGGGAAAAAAGCACAAGCAAGACTGATTACATCTTAGGAAATGCTTTTGCACTTGTGCTCAAGGCTACTCTGACATCCTGACTTTACTTTTTTTTATATAAAGTTTCATGACCATGGGAATTCAGAATTGCTAACAGCTATTATTGTCAACGAGTATTGTCTTCGACTAATTAATTTTGTGTGATGCAGGTTTAACATGTGCATCAGCTATCTATTAAACAATTTAAGCAGCAAGATGTGATGCTGTTTATTACTAACACTAGTCTGTGCACAACATAGATGTATTTTTCCCTTTCTTACCTCCTTTGCAAAAATAAGGAAGCACAGAATTCTGGAGGCTATACTCTAAGGTGACACTCCTTACCTTACCTTTGTAGGAATTCTCTCTCACACATGGAGACAATATACAGCCTCCACTGGCTTTGGTGGTTTTGTGTTTGTTTGTGGGGAGTTTTTGTTTGTGAAGGTAGTTTTAATGCACTTGAGTGCATTTTGGTTACTTGAACTGTAAGAAAACCATTAAACATAGGCATATGTGTGTAGAGAGAAAGGCAGTTGTGTCTCTCAGTGCTTTTATTGTGCTTTTCATCAGCCATGTACAGGAAAACAAGCCAGTACGGTTCACAGAAGCTTCTCTGCACAAAAGACAGAGCTTGGAAAGCTTACATGAAAGCATCCCAGACAGCTGCAGCTGCACATTTTAGTAGAGGCCTAATACAACTTGGTTAAAAACATCAGCATCCATATCCCTTTACCCACCAGACTTTCTAAGGTATGTAAAACCACTGTTTTTTTTCTACTGAATTGCTCAGTTTAGAGGTTTTTTAAATCTCTAACTGCTAAGCAATGAGGCTGCCAAAAACTCAGCCAAAACCTCAAAAACATTCCAAATGCCATTCATTTTTTTACCTTCACCTGTCTTTCATATCTGTAGTTGAAGTCACACACAGAGCAAGAACAAACAAATCTGTAAAGCCAATTTTAACCAAACAAGGATCACAGGCCTGTCTAATTTTAATGTATGTGCCTTTTTCATTTTTGATTCATTAGTCCTGAGTAAATATATTCACAGCCACAACTATTGTCTTTTCAACCTCTGCCAGCAGAGCAATTCATATGGTGGCACCTAAGGAGCTGCTCACTGCATGCTAGAGAGATTTAAAAAACCTAAACAAGAATTTGAGACCCGATTTAGAAGGAGGTCATGCTCCCTCTACAGACTGAGACAGTAGTGCAAAACTTCACCCTCACAGTTCAGAGGAAAGTCAAGAAAAGCAGTGGGCACAAGAACTTTCCTCCTTCCTTCAGTTCACCACAGGACACCAGGCTTCCACACCTTTTACTAACCCAGGTACTTACTGTGATGCAGGCTAGACTGTGCTTTATCTTGTCTTTTCAGAGAAAAGTAGAGAAAGCAGAACCCAGTTTAAGAGAAACCCATGACTGGTCTGTTCAGTCTTCATTTTCACCAGCATCTCCATCAGTCCCATTAACATGAGAAGTTGTTCCATGGATGATGCCAAGCACAAACGTGTGTTACAATCAGCCTGGTCTTCTTGTTATTTAAACTGCACGTTCTGAGCCTAAATTAATTGTTAAGAAATACCCAAGTAGCTACATTTCAAAGCCAATGTTATTGCTCACTCACAATCAGGGAAACTATTATTTTTGGTTATTGCTGATTGAGACATGATGCTTCACAAAAATATAATTCAGAAAACCTGTTCTCTGCAAAGAGAAATGGCCTTAAAACTCCATTAAAAAGGCCACATTTGGGATTATTTTCCTTTGACACTTAAATTGGACTCCTAGATCTGCAGCTCAGAACCAGAATTACTGATGAATGCTGACTGCTGTCATCCTTTAAGCTAGCAATACTGTGTATGTGACTCATAAACCTAATAGAACATACATGGGGTGGAGGTGAGATTACTGTGGAAAGCATGTTACCAGTTTCCCTTGTGTTTCTCTCCTTTCCTCTATAAGAATTAAAATCTCACCATATTTTTTTCTTTGGCACTATATATATAAATTAAATTAGCAAATGTAAAAATTCTTGTGGTTTTCAGTAAGGAAGAACAAATGCAGGGGCAGTATCCAAAGTCTGCCCTGTAACAAAGTCTCTTTATTCTTACTCTTCCTATCGATTCATTAATGCACTTCTGCTGAGCCCAAATGTTTCTGCTTTAAGGCTGTTCTTGATCTCCACTCTTCCAGCTGCTGGTTGGGATTTCTTCAGAACTTCAGGAACCTAGGCAAAATACAAAATAGCTTGTGTTGACATGAGAAGATGCTCTATGGGCAGTAGAAGGAAACAGAGATTCACAGAGGCCCAAATTCTGATTTTTCTCCTCTGACTTCCAGGACATTGTCTGTGGCAGCTTCCACCCTAATCCCCTGTCAGTACATTTCTCCAAGACAGAGTCAGTATTTGCTGGGGTTGATTGTGAGCAACACTTGAGGAAAAGTCAGTCAGTCATAGCCAGTCAACAATCCACAATGAACTAATTGTATCTGCCTCTTGGTGGCAAGGGAGAGTAGGGAAGGGAGTTGTCGTAGTTTGGGCTGGGTGCCCTTCTGCTACAGGGGTGCTTCCTGTGTCCAGAAGTCCAGCCCAGTGGGTGGACACAGGAAATTAGGTTATTTCCTACCATGATCCCTTGCACCACTTAAGTTTTGCGGCGGGGTCTGGCACTTCCTCTTTTCTTCCTCCTCCATCAGCCGGTAACATGGGGGAGAGATCTCCTGGCTTTGGGCCTGGCTAGGCCCAAGGCCACGGGGGGATGGGCAGTCTCAGATCTGGCCAGCTGAGACTAGCCTAGCAATGGGAGGGGGAAGAAGGAGCCCTGAGGGTCTTGGGTGTACCCTCAGGTAGGGATGGGTTTCTCTGGGTCTGTTTTTGGGTTTCTCTCTCTTGTCACTGTATTTTTAGTTTTTTTTTTTTTCCCTGCACGCACTCACTGTTCTATTTAAACTTTCCATCACCTTTGCAATCCGTTTGTCTGAGTCGTTATTTCTGCGCGTGGTGGGGAGGGGGGCCTGCCCCAACCCATTACAGGAGTTTACCCGAGTCTCATTTTTGTCATTTGTAGCAGCCTAACTTTTGAATGTACTGCTACTGCCTTGTTATAAACACCAGAGCGCTGAGCAGTGGTAGACAATGCAGTCCTGCAAGCTTTATCAGGAAATGGTGGTCACCAGCAAAGATGGCCTGTAAAAACCGTTGCTGATCTGAAGATGGAAATCTTCACGCAGCTTGCTGCAATAGGGCTCTAAGCTGCCACTGGTGTCAAGGGAAAAGAAAAGACAGCTTGTGTGTGTGTGTAAGGAGCCATTACAAACGTCATAGTGGCAGTCAGAACATCACAACCATGGCATCATTCTCCAGAAAGATGCTACAGGTAGTAGCATCATCCTTTTATAGTTACCTCCTCTTTTACAAGACAGGGATTAGAGATCCAGAGTTAGTATGTGGGTGGGAGAAAGAAGGCAGCATCAGTTTATGTCCCTCACTATGAACAGCAGCAGCCTGAGAAAGCAAGCTAGGGCTGCTTCTAAGATTAACCTCAACTTCCAGGTGAAAGTAAATACAGCATATGTCAGGAGCCTGCAGCTTCACTTCTGGCAACAGCAAACAGTATCTTATTCCTCAAGCACATCTTTGCCAGAGCACCCCATCTCATTCTGTCCAGCTAGGGAGAACCTTCTCTTTCATCAAGGAGCAGACAGCTGAATTCTCCCATGCTCTATGTAGTAGAGGGGTGGGCCAGCTTATTTTGTTTAGAAATGGACTGAACATGCAGAGTCTGAAGCAGAAGTCCTAGTCAGCCATACATACGTGAGGAGGTAGTGGAGGTTCTAGGTGCCGCCCAAGGAAGGAAAGCAAGCGTCGCCATATCAGACCGCTTCCCAGAAACATAATCCCCGTCACCAGCCAAAATATTCTGGGGTCCTACCAAAAGAATGTTTCTATTAGTCATACACTCTTTCTTCAGAACAGGATTTATCCACATCTCTCACTCTGCACCAGTGATCTCCTGTATGGGAAGTGGTAAACTACCATCAACAGCTGAGCCCTACCTTGGGAAGAGAGCTGTTCCACAGCAAAGTGTTTTATTTAGGAAATCAGTGTATTCTGTTACTGTCCCCTGAAGGTTTTCCTTCCATTCTTCACCAGAAGTTTGGAAATTCAACTTGTACATATTGAATGTGGAAAGCAAGAAGTCTTTGCTTTCATATAATCATAGTTTAGGTTGGAACAGGTCTTAAAGATCAACTAGTTCCAAGCCCCTACTATGCACAGGGACACCTTCCATTAGATGAAGTTGCTCAAGGCCTCATCCAACCTGCCCTTGAACACTTCTGGGAGGGGGCATCCACAACCTCCCTGGGCAACCTGTTCCAGTGTCTTAGCACCTTCAACGTGAAGAATTTCTTCTTAATAATCCAGTCTAAATCTACCCTCTTCCAGCTTTAATCCATTCCCTCTCATCCTATCACTGCAAACCCTTGCAAACAGTCCCTTTCCAGCTTTCTTGTAGCCCTCCATCAGGTACTGGAAGGCTGCTATAAGGTCCCCCTGGAACCTTCTCTTCTACCAGGCTAAACAGCTCCAACTTTCATAGCCTGTCCCCACAGGGAAGGTGCTTCATCCCTCTGATCATCTTCATGGCCCTCCTCTGGACCTGGATGTAAAACAGTACTGACCCCTGAGGGCCACTTGTCACTGGTCTCCATTTGGACATTGCTTGTTTATTTGTTGTTTTTTGTTTGTTTAAAGATAGCATATGCAATTGTGGATTTGTACACCTGAGACTGTACACCCACAACACTCCAGTGTGGGTATAAACATGTAATTGACAATAGAGTATTTCCTCTCCTGCTGGAAATGCCCTGGCTGCCTGCCTGATACCTTTGTATCTGGAAAACAAAGCTGATCTTTTCAGAAGAACAGATGATCATTACGAACCCTTTAATGCTGATTCAGAGTCAGTCCTTATGCAACTGTAGATCTGTTGTTTTCCATGGATATTAAATGGGGAAAAAAGGCTGCAATACTGTGAAAGTAGCCATACACTAATTTGCTTACAAAAAAGTGGCTATGTGAACATAGGAATCACTGAACTAAATAATGTTCACACATGAATGTAAATCTGGAGCTTTACCTATGGAAGAATGTTTTACCAAGTACAAAATGTGCCGTGAGTGTAGGGCCCGTGTTTTATGTCACCGATAAAAGCAGCATTCATTCCATACCTCTTCAAGAGATGACTCCAAGTTCATACCAAAGGCAACTCCTATCAGTCCAAAGAGAGAGAGAGAGAAAGTCCCCATAGTCAGCTGCAAGTTCAGTCTCATCATCACATTACGGTGGCTAAAGAAGGGAGAAACATCTGTAAGAGGAACCCAAAAGTTGATTTGCTGCCTCAATTCTCAAATTCCATACAGCATGCACTAACACCAAAGAGCAAAGAGTCATGCTGGAATTAGGCAACCCAGTGACAAAGCTCAGTACAAAAAAAGACTACCATTTTGAAATTGCTGCACCAGGATACCTCTAAAGCAGCAGCTTCTGCTTAATCATCAGCATGCTTCCCAGCATCACTCACTGCTTAGAGATGTACATACAGAAAGCAACAGTAAATTTCCATGGAAAAGTGTGTTCTCACCACTAACTGCCTGGAATGTGCATGTCCATATTCACAAGAGGAAAAAAAATTCTGTTATCTTGCAAATTAATTACTTACAAAAAATAGAGTAAGTGCTGCAGATTATAAACTTCAAGCCTGTTTTGGAGAATTCTCTATTCAAGTTTTCCCCAAAAGGATTTTTGTGGTTTCCTGATGCAGCATCCATCAATTGCTTCTACTACTAGCTCCCCAATAAGGAGGAGAAAGAGTATGAAACTCTGACCTCAAAGATAGTGTGGTATATGCTGGTGAATGCAAGCTACAATTATTTTTCAGTAAGAAAGCGGACTAGCAGTGAAAATGTTAGGATACAGAGAGAAAAACCCCACTTCTGTTGCAAGATACTCATTCCAAAGTTGTTATGCCACAGCGTGATAATGCAGCTGGTACTGAACACCTCAGTAGCCTAACCAGACTCTTCCATAACTCTTTCTGGTTTTCTGGATTAAGAGTAAACTTTCCTGATTAGAATTTTATTTTTGTCCCTGAATTTGCAGACATTTCCTTTGGTGAATAGCTGTCCAGAAGGACCCAGGAGAAGCTAGGTTTCTCCTGCTAGAGAAAACTGATGGCAACAGAGAGGGTTTCACACATATTAATTAGACCATCCTATTGCTTTGCTTTAGCCAGATCACTGATAAGAGAAATGCTATGCAGCTTCTTATGCAGTTCAAATCCATATAAACCCTCAGGGAGATGGAACTCCCCAACTTTCCTTGCAGGCAGACTTGAAAAGGACTAGGCATCATTTAATTCTGCTCAACTTCTGGCAGTCCAGAATAGATAGGTAGCTAACCTGTCCAGGTTGATAAAGATTATGCTTTCCGAGTCGTCAATCAGCACTCTGAGTTCACGAGCTTCATTTGCAAGATCCTCTGCTTGTCTGTAGTAGTTCTCCAGCAGCAGCTCCATTTCCTCTGCATGGTCAATCCCAGATGTACTCTCCTCACTGTGAGCAACAATTTATATTTTTCTGGTTAGCTACACTTTGCACAGAAGTGTGCTATTGATGTGTTAAGGCACGTAAGGTTTGCAGGGAACATTAGATCTCAAATTCCAATCTTTTCAGTAAGGAGCTTCCATCAATACCAACCGCTTAAAACAAAGGCATGTATTTATACCCATCAGCTGATCAGTGGAGGCAACTGAGTAAAGCAGTTAGCATTTGATATGCCCATGGCATGCACAACACCACAAATCTTAGTTTCTCATATAATAGAAAGTTACAAAGTTATATAGATTTTATATGATTTATAAAGTTTGTATTACCACAAATGTTAATGTTATCACTATTATAAATTACTGACAATTTGGAAAGAAGGTGCTTAATGTCTTGAAGGCCTCAAGTGATGGAGGCTGGCAACAGTGCAGTCAGAAACTCCCAAGACTCAAACATAACCATGTAAGTCAACACACAAACAATTACACAGTGAGGGAGAGGTCCTGGCTGTATATTGAAATAACTTAGCTGTCAGGTGTTTCAGCTATACACAGTAATTGCTGCAAAACATTTTGGGATCATGGAGCAGCTGAAGAATGAGCAATCAACTGAAGATGCTGCTCTCATAAGTCAACTTTGTCAGAGAATTTAATCCAACTTCATGGTTTTGACTGCTGGCACAGCAGCCTCCTCTGGAACAGGTATGTACATTCCTGGCAGTGTACAGGATTGTTCACGCTTGATAGACGCAAGCTGAAGCACTGAGATCCAAAAGAGCTTAGAAACTAGCAGCAAAGCCAGGAAGATTCTTTGTAATTTTTTTCCTTCATTATATGATGTCATTTCTTAGATTAAACTTTTTCAAGAATCTCCTCCTGGCATTGCTGTCTGTTAAAGGAACCGCTCTGAAATGGTTTTCCAAGAAAGCCGTATGTCTTACTTCTGAGGACCTTTAAGCGACCCCTTATTTTCTCTCTTATGGGGCAGAAACCTTGAGTCAGCTAGGCTGGTTTTCAAGTCCTTCAAACCCTGAAGATTTTATTGCACACAAATGAGAGGAGTTGCAGACCTGAGAATCTCAGCGCACTATCTGCTGTACTGCAGATCAACTCAAGGTCTTATTTGACAAGTATCTTTGTGTCAGCTCCTCTGTGAATATATAAAGGGAAACAGGCACAGGGGCTTGAAAATAACTGCCACCTGATTTGCTTTCATTAATTAGCCCACATCTGTGTCATGAGCCTCCAACATTCTGCCAATTTCTCACACAAAAATACAAAACCTGCCTCATCTTGCCATTCTGGGCTCAGCTCACCATCCCTGCTGCATATCACCTCTGATGGCACCTATACACCTAACTGTTTCCTCCACACATCAGGCCTCTGGAGTTCATCAAATACCAGACATCACCTGCATCAGTCCTGGGTCCCTCAAACTACTAGCCTGCCTGCAAATGTGCTACTGCAGTTAGTGTTTCCTGGTATGCCTTATGCATGGCCTGCTTTACTGCATCCTGTAGCATGGCTCCAGCACTCTCTGCATAACTTTCCACCACTCTTGTACTCTTGTGCAATGGTGTCTGAAAGAAGGGACGACTTTAGGAGTGTAAGGTGACCTTGCTATCTTTCCTAGATGTTCCCTACACATTGTCTACCATAATGCAGTAGCTTGTATTAAGCCCAAAGGAAGACTGTGAGAAAAAACAGGATGAAGACTGTTTACTGGATCAGGAGCAGTCTCAATTCAGAGCCCTTCCACTGCTGCTCCAACAGATGCATTACAAATGCAAATTGTGTCCTAATCTGCTGCATATTTAGACAAAGCTCTGCAGGGCAA
Source organism: Melanerpes formicivorus (assembly GCF_026170545.1). Lineage (NCBI taxonomy): Eukaryota > Metazoa > Chordata > Aves > Piciformes > Picidae > Melanerpes > Melanerpes formicivorus. The sequence goes on along the minus strand of NW_027142517.1, from coordinate 446,567 downwards.
GAAACTATCTCCCCCTTTGAAACCCATGCTACTGTACAAACAGTATTAATGCAATGTGGTTAGGCAAAAATGGACTCCAAAATGTAGTTTCTGTTATCTGCTTAAAAATAAAACACACCCATATGCCCAAGATTTAAATACTATTCAGACCAAACCATACTGAGATCCAATAGACTATCATTTTACTTTTAAATTTTGTTAAAGCAACTGATGCTGTTGCTGCTATGCACTTCCACTTGAATTTGAGACTGCACCAGAACTACTTCTGCATATACATTCTTCTGAAATGCTGCTCTTCAGGTGCTCAACAAGATTGCTCCGTAAGGTTCTGCTAGTGAGCAAAAAGCTGGAGGCAAGGTGTTCAGAACACTTCTTAAAAAGGAAGTGTTGTGTCTGACCTATTCAAGACCCTAACACCTGTTTCTCACTCTTTTGGTGAAAGGGAAGTGAATTCTTCCACAAAATGTTAACTTGTATCAAAAAATTGTATCTGCCTTTTCCTGCCACCCTGCTCATCTCCCATAACATACAAGATGAGGTGGCCTGTTACGCCAGGAACTACTTGAAACTGCGTAATATGACTAGAGCCAATGAAGTCCCTCTCCAAAATGGTAAATGTAGTGATTTCTAAAGCAGCTAGCATTAGGATTTAAAAAAATTAGAAAGTGTTTGCCTTTTGCTTTTTGGCAGGGAACACTCAGTTTAGTGTTCACGTTCTCCTTAAGCAAAACACACTGTTAAAAAACGTATGCGGTTTCAAAATATACATACAATACTTGTGGATCAGTCCATTTAGATAGACAGAGCTCTTCTATTAATTCTTCTTCATCTAAGATCTCCAGAATTGTCTCTTTGAAAACTTTAAGATCTGTTTCCAGTTCTGACAAGCTGAAGAAAGAACAGGCAAAAGGTCAAGTAATCCCCACTGGCACTAGAGCACAAACGTAATCTTTAAATGACTTTGCCAGCCAGCACCCTTGCCAGATGGAGTGGCCAAGGAAGACTTCCTTGCAGGGTTCTAGAGTTCCTTTGAAAAATTCTCTACAAGCCACACATTTAGTAGTGGCAGTGATCTGTCTGGGGACCAGCAAGTTACAGAAACAAGCCAAAAAGGATTCAGATGATGTTTTCTGGATATATTTGTAAGTCAGAAAAGACAAGCAGTCCAAGAGCACGTAGTAAGTGCTTATCTGCACTGACATATCAGAGCGGCTAATATATGAAAGTACTAGTGTATAAGTACTAGTAACCTTAAGGCATAGGTCCAGGGGCTAATCTTGTATTTTGGGAACATTTTTATGATGCTATTTTTCTTCAATTAGTTATTATTTTGTTCTTTCAGATGCTATTTAAGCAGCTCAGCTGTGTTTCTGACAACTTGGAACAGATTTCCCTTTTCCTGCTTTCCCCCATATCGCTAGGTATTTAATATACTGATCTTTACATTTACAAGTCTATTGCACAACCCAGCATCACAGTAATCTAGAAAATCAGTATTAGATACCATTTTTCTAATATTTCATTGCACATAATTTTCTATGGTCACCTTGCAGGCTCTTCACAGCTTACTCTTATTTACCTCTTGCCATTTTGCAGGAGAATGTGTAGTTTACTCCTATCCACAGACAAAAGCTTGGGGTCCACTAGAGCTTCCAGTGTCTCAAGGATCTGAGGCTGCAAAGTGTTAAGTCTCCCTTGCAGTTTGCTGATCTAGATAACAACATGATCCTTCATAAGAATTAAAGCAATCCCTTTAGAATGACCTGGGCATCCAAGTTCTGTCTCTGAGCACAGTAACAGACAGTTAGTGCAATTTGTTTTCCAGTGCCTGGGAAATAGTTGCTATAGGGACACCATTTACAGGACAAAACCAGTGCAAAACAGTATTTTGTAAAATGGATTTGCAGTGAACTGAAACCCATTGACAAACACACCAATAAGGCTGACAAAAGTTTAAACCACTATTTGTCTACAAATACCTTATTAGCATTAGTATGTATAGATTTTTAAAGAAGTTATTACCAGACTCCTGCCCAAGAGTCCAGTGCTTTTGTGTGACTTCAGTTTCAGCTACAGCATGTCTTTAGAAAGGTACCCTGACTTGTTTTTCAATTGCACAAATGATGGTGAAGCCCTTGCATCCAATTAGCACCTTCTTGGGACGGGAGTGAAATCATGCATACACACAAACCCATAAAGAAAAGAAAGGCAGGCAACAAAAGCCAAAACAGAAAAAAGACCTCCTACAGCAAGTGTGGAATACGTGAACAAATGCATAGAAACATTAACACAATAATAAAATCATATTGTTCTTTCTAGGAAGCAACAGCTTCAAAAATCATTTCAGTACAAAGGACATAGCTCACCCGGTACTGCAGGATTGCTTCTATGGCTCGGAATTCAAAAGGCAGGGAATATGTAACTAGTTGGCCTTCTCCAGCCAGCTGAGGTGCTAGTTCATTGACAAGCCAGTACTCCAGATCTAAATTACGATAATCTAGTATCAGAACACACTCTGGTGTTATGACAGCCTTCAAGAACTGGAAAAGACAGTACAAACAGGAGCCTGAGAAAAAAAACACCTCTGGGAGGATTTGTCATAATTCTGTAGGGTATTTGATAATTTAGGCTTTGATAAAGCAGCTCTTCAAATAATCCCTTTGGGTAGGAAAATGACAGAATCTCATGCTAACTACAAACAAGTGGATTCCCCGTGGTTCAGACACAGCACCCTGCTAGTGGTGGTAGGGCTGTAAAGAGGCTTCTCCCAAGTCCGTCCTTCTATGACAATGTTCATAACGTTTCTCCTATGCTCAACTAGGAACATGCTCATTAACACGTACTGTTGGTAAACCTGGACCTCTGACTGCTAAGCACAGTTTCAAAGACAGATTTACTGCTGGACTGCATGCCATAGAAAACTGGTATTAAAAGAACTGTGCCAGAAAAGGAAAGTGGCAAGTAGAAGACACAGCTCAAGCTTACACTCGGCTACAGGGAAATCATTACCTCCATTCTGATGATGATCCTGTTATTCCTAGTTGCAATGCTCATTAGGTGTTGAAATCTTAGATCCCGAGCCTGAAGACCCAATTCCTGATACAATTCAGTTTTCTTCTTTTCTATCACAGAAATATTTTTAGATTAAGACATTTAGGGCAAAAGCATGCAAAGTCCTACAAGTAAGGGAAACACAGGGCAGGGAAAGCAGCATGCTGGTCAAAAATTGAAAAGATAAAGTAAAAATCAACTTCCTGTGAGAAATGGTCCAGGCTATTATTTTAGAGTATATAAAAATGGTAATATTTAAGATGCTAAGAAGAATAGAAGGCAGCAAACCAGAGGATACATTGCAATATCCCAAATAAATACAGTGAAGTATCCCAAATCATCTACCTCATGTTGATTCCCAGTTGGTCATTTCTGTACTGGACAAGGGAAAAGAGACAAACAAAACCAATACAAACAAACACAACTATAATGAAAACTTACCCAAACAGGTAGTGTTTCCCTCTTTGTCGAGCTTCATCTAAAGGTGTGGGGGAGAGAAAAAGAAATGTTCACAGAGCTAGTATAAAACAAGAAATCAATTCCCAAATGTCTGCACTTGCCTAGAAATCAAAGGGAAAATAGGTCATAGACAAAAAGCAACTTTTTATGCCCCCTCTTCACAGTTCATATCAAGTAAGAAAAACATCACACTGATTTGACATTTATTTCACTGTGTTTGTATACATATGGGACACAACCAGTGTCACCTGCATGACCACCCTCCTATGCAAACTTTGGGAAGGAGGTATTTAACAGCACCTCACACCTGGGAAGAAGGTATTTACAGAGGATCAGACTCAGAACAAAATGGATGAGACTATTTCAGTTGCAAGGGCCTTACAATGATCATTTAGTTCAACTGCCTGACCACTTCAGGGCTCACCAAGTTAAAGCATGTTATTAAGGTCATTGTCCAAATGTCTCTTAAACACTGACAGGCTTGGAGCATTGACCAACGTGGAGCACTGACCACCTCTCCTGAGGTGGTTCCAGAGTTTGATCACCATCTTGGTAAAGAAATACTTCCTAATGTCCAGTCTAAACCTCCCCTGGTACTGTTTTGCTCATAAACCATGTAGCTTAATTCTGTATCACTGGGAGCTTTCCATGAATTAAACATACCTAAGCATACATTCCACTAGAGATTCAAGAGGGGTTATATGGTCAGCAGGACCTAGCTGCATGCATTCTGGCCCAGAAGGACTGCTTTTCATTCTCAGCAAGAAGGCTTACCTTCCCTCACAGGCACTGAAGCAGGATGCAAATGGATTTCAAACTCATTTTGAAACCAACCAACCAACCAACCTGTGCAGAGTTTGGTTTTCCCCAAAGTCTAGGCTTCTTTAGAACTGCAGCTACCAAGACACAGGACTAACATTTGTAAAGGCCTTCACAAACCTGACTGCAGCACTTCAAACAGTTGACCTGCCTTCACAATTAAAGCAAGAGGCTTCCAGTGGATGCTTGCTCATAGAGAAAAAAATCCTGATGAACACTGTATACCATCACTAGTCAAGTTAGAGTACCTTAAGCCAACGGTTTTGAACTAGGAATGCTCTCTGAGAGATGAATCCACCTACTTCTGTGACACTTTAAGGAAAATAAAAGGCACACCATCCTCTTGCAAAAGCTGTCCTTACTGATGGAAACACTTGCACATACTTACCACTGCAAAAACAGGAGACACGCTAGCTAGGGTGGCTTGGGAGGCCTCTGTCGTGACACGTTGATAAAATTTACCTGAAAAAAACAAGACGTTTCTACTTCCAGCACACTGCACACCTCCAATTACGCGCTGCCCTCTTCTAAGCCATCTCCAGAATGCACTGGCACGGAAAGGAAGGCCCCTACGCACTTGACACCCGCCCAGCAGTGCCCGGGACGGAGGCCGGTAACAGCGTGCGCAGCTACTGCCGATCTGGCTTTCTAGTCCCCAGCCAGGGTGTCCTTCACCCTTCCTCCCTGCCGCGGGCCCGCACACCGAGGACCGACCGTAAGGGGCGGCCGGCAAGAAGCCGGCCCCGGCCCGCCACTTACCCGCCCAGCGCAGCCCCCGAGCGCACGGCGGCACTGTCAGCCCCGGCGGCGCTGTCAGCCCCAGGGCGGCCCGCAGGGCAGACCCCTCGCCCGCCCAGCCGCGAGGGCGGCCCAGCGCGCGGCGCAGCAGCCCGACGCGCAGCATCGGCCCCCGCACGGCCTGGCGCGACCCGGCCCGCTGCCTAGCGCGCAGTCGCGGCGAAGGAGGAGCCCGGAAGGCTGCGGGATTACCCCTGCGCAGCCTGGGAGAAGGGGGGCAGGGCCAGCGCCAGCCGGTGCGGTTTGCGTCTGCCCTTGCCAGCAGGGTTAGAGCTCGCCGTCTGTGTGTGGAGCCGATTACCGAGCGTGTCCGCCAGCCGCGGTGGCATGTGCGGATGTGTCCGGCGCGGTGGTGTTCCGGCTTCCAGCAGAGTCCCGTACCGCGCGTACGCCGTGGGGTGGCTGGGCTCTGCCGCGCTACCTTCGGCCACTTGCTGAAGGTTTTACTTCTAAAATGGGGAGAGGGGCGTCCCAACCACAGAACAGTTCTGCCCTCAGGGAAGGTCGTGCAATTAAATTTACTTTACCTGCTCTTGTATCTAAAATAGACAAGCTAGACAATAGACAAGATTTTAAAACTTAATGAGTAACATACCGTTTCCCTCTTAAATATTATTTTTAAACTGCAGCTTTCATGCACAAGAGTGATGATGCTGATAGTGGTATGCTTTTGGTTGGTTCTGCCGAAGCATGTAAGTGAGCATGAAGGCAAAATCCGTGTTCAAAGCCTTACAGCAGGGCAGATGGCCAAACTCTATTTAGAACCATAACATCATTAAGACTGGAAAAGACCTTAAAGATCATTGAGTCCAACTGTAACCCAACTACCATGATGACTAAACTATACCCTGAAGCACCACATTACACGCTTCTTGAACACCTCCAGGGATGGTGACTCCACCACTTCCCTGGGCAGCCTGTTCCAACGCCTCATCACTCTTTCAGTAAAGAAATGCTTCCTAATACCCAATTTAAACCTCCCCTGGCACGACTTGAGCCCATTTCCTCTCATCCTATTGCTCTTTACTTGGTAGAAGAGACCCACACTGGAGGCTCGGTTCTCCCCTTTATCAGCTAGAAAAAAAACAGCAAGAAGTAGAGAAATTTAACTGTTAACCAGTAACAGTGGCATATTTGACTTCCTTCACCCTGAAATTGCTCTTTTTTTAATGGTTAACTGCCCTGTTGTAACTCACAGCAGGGGGGTAATTTTCCCATCAAAGAGGTAAGATAGGAGGAAAGAAAAATTCAGTATTCCTAAGGTTGGAAGAGACCTCAAAGATCATCGGGTCCAACCTGTCGCCACAGACCTCATGACTAGAGTAGGGAGGACACTACTGCCCACTGCAGGCTTGAACTCACGACCTTCCCATTAAGAGTCTGATGCACTATTCCTTCCATCGCATATGTTGAAATCTGTTTGGAAGAAGAATCATTACTATACACTAAATTCCAGACAGGAAGGTCTACACCAGCTTTAGTCTCACGACAATCAATGGGGGGAAAGGGCTGTGAAAGGAATTATTTGAATTTAAGGCATTTTTTTGTCTATTTTGTCTCCCATTTTATGGCTTCTTGTATTGTACCCAAGGTGTGGCAAAAATTGTGCAGAATCAAAGTCTCTGTGTTTTATTATGCAGCTTTCTGGAAAGAGCAAAAAATACAGCTTCAAGTGGATCATTTGTTTATGTAGTCTTAAAAATAGTTTAAAATTAAAATGGTGTCAGGATGGTTTCATGATTGGATGCATGTATCTGTGAAATCAAAGTCTCCTGATAGAATAGAATACAATAAACCAGGTTGGAAGACACCGTGTCTCTTGGAAGAGATCGTGTCCAACCCATCATCCAACACCATCGAATCAAGCACCCCATTAAGTCTCCTCCTAAACACCTCCAGTGATGGTGACTCCACCACCTCCTCGGGCAGCACATTCCAATGGGCAATCACTCTCTCTGTGTAGAACCTCCTCCTAACCTCCAGCCTAAACCTCCCCTGGTGCAGCCTGAGACTGTGTCCTCATGTTCTGGTGCTGGTTGCCTGGGAGAAGAGACCAACCTCCACCTGTCTACAACCTGCCTCCAGGTTGTTGTAGTCAGTTATAAGGTTTCCCCTGAGCCTCCTCCAGGCTAAGCAACACCAGCTCCCTCAGTCTCTCCTCATAGGGCTTGTGCTCCACACCCCTCCCCAGCTTTGTTGCCCTTCTCCGGACATATTCCAGCAAGTCAACATCTTTTCTAAACTGAGGGGCTCAGAACTGAACACAGGATTCAAGGTGTGCCCTAACCAGTGCAGTGTACAGGGGCAGAATGACCTCCCTGCTCCTGCTGGCCATACAGACTCAGACAAAGAAGGAGAGGCCTACTGAAGAGCTTTTACGTATTTCAGGAATGCAAGTAACAAAATAAATGTACCCAAATACCAAAGGAGTGCAGTTTAGTTTTGTGTTAGTGGCAAATATTATCTATTCAGATGGTAGGATGGAGGAAAAACACCCAAACGGTGTATGTAACTTTTACACAAAACCTCAAAGACACACTCAGAAGGCATCAAGTTAGTAGACAAGATTAAATTAAATAAATAAATAAATAAATAGCCCTTACATACATGCAACTGATTTGTGTAGTCCAAGTGCTTGATTTCACCTCCGTTGTATTTTTTTTCCCCTGCAAGATCACGACCCAGCTTTATTTCTGAATTGCAGCAAATGTAAACAGCAAGATGCAACAGGAGACCTGGTGCAAAGATCCAGTTTTCAGATGAGATTTTTAATAACTGACAGGTAGGAAAGTGAGAAGGGAATCAACAGTAGTAGTGGTTTTCAGTGGTTCGTTTGCTTCATACAGGGACTATCCTGCACAAACAAGTGGTCATCGTTGGATATTAGTAATGAATCAAAGGCAGAACCAGGCACCAAACAATTCCATCTCCAGACAAGAAAGCATGTATCGAAATCGGCATACATAAAAGAAACCTGGGCAGAGAGCCCGAAACAGTCGCTGAAGTTGAAGAAACGGCTTTTTAGTTACAGCCGTGGCTTGCCATTACCTCCACGCCGGGCCAGCTGCCTGGCATTGTCATGACCTTGATCTGGAGGATCTAGCACAAGTCTGGTTTGTTCTTGGGAAGGGGAGAACTGAGCCGTTTAATAAGAAATCCCAATAAGATCTGCCCAGTCGTGAATGAAACGCGTCGTTTTCATACCCCCCTCTCCTCCGCCCGCCCCGGCAGAGCCAAACTGGCACTGTGACCGGCGCCTCCTGCCACCGCCTCGAACTCCCGGCACCTTACGGCGAGGCTCGTCAGAGGCCAGACGCGCGAGTGGTTCATGGTGTACTCACCGACGCCCGTGAGAAGGGCAGCCCCTCCGTGCCATTGCGGGGCACCGTTACCTGCAGGTAACTGCCGCTCCCCGGAGGGGAACTACGCTGTCACGACAGCACCACCTCGTCTCGCCCGCCCCGGCGGCCGCCTTCTCCCCGCCCCGCCGGCGGTGCTCGTTCTGGGAGCGCTGAGCCGCCTCAGCGTTTCCCCGCTGCTACCGTCGCTGCTGCGGTGCTTTCCCCCGAGGGCAGCTCAACCCGCAGGCCCTTCCCATGTGGCGGGGAGCTCCGACGCGCTGCAGGGGCCGGCGGCGGGAGGCAGGGCCGCGGCCTCCGGAGAGAAGGCAGAGCAGTTTCTCAGAATCATAGAATCATTTCGCTTGGGAAAGAGCTTTAAGGTCGTCTAATCCAATCATTATCTAACTCTGCCAAGTTTGGTGCTACACCATGTCCTTCAGTATCACATCCATGCGTCTTCTAGCTCAGGTGTGGGGTTATCGGTCCAGTTCCCTCTGCCCCCCGTTGCCTCTGCATCCCTCTCCCTGCCTCTGGGCACGCCGCCTCCTCATCTTCCTTGCCCCAGCCATCCGTGTTTTGTGCCGGCCTCTATACTGTCCTGATCCTGGTGTGGCCGGTGACGCTGGGTCTGGCGGGCTGCTGCCAGGCTCTTGTCGGGCTGCTGCCAGGCTCTTGCCTGGCTGGACAGGGGGGAGGACAAGCACACACGGGATAAAGTTTCCCGTGGAAACCAGGGTGGAAAAGACAAGCTGTTACGCGATGGCAAAGATGGAGAAAAAAAGCCCCTGGTAGGCCATGGATCTTAATGTAATGTTTTTGTTTTGCCTGGGTAAGTGGTAATCCCCGTTAACCTCCCCTGGCACCAGAGAGCAGCAAGAGCTGGTTGCCTAGGAGGAGTCGCTTTGCAAGGCTGAGCAGAGCAGTGCCGCAAGCCTGGGGGAGGCTGTAATCCCTCCCCGCGGCGCCGGGTTCCCTCCCCTGCCTCCCTGGAGGTGGGCCCTGGTGCCCAGAGCTCGGCGTGGGTGTGGGCGCTTCACCCCTGACAAGGAGTTGCCAGGGCGGAGGTGAGAGGGTGCTCAGAGAGGAACCCTCTCCTGTGTAAACAGGTGCAGGCAGCGCGTTGCAGTGCCTGGGCTGCACAGGAGGTCCAAAGTCACCAAGCATGACAAATGCAGGCACGAAGGGGTCGTGGCTGTCGCAGCCGACGGTGAAGAGCGTGCTGGTGTACCGCAATGGGGACCCTTTCTTCCCAGGGCGGCGTATTGTCATCAATGAGAAAAAAGTATCCAACTTTGAGGTATTCCTGAAGGAGGTGACAGGCAGAGTGAAGGCACCCTATGGAGCTGTGCGTAACATCTATACCCCCCGAGGCGGGCATCGTGTTCGGCAGCTGGAGGAGCTTCAGAGTGGAGAACAGTATGTGGCTGGTGGCAGGGAAGCCTTCAAGAAACTCAAGTGAGTGACTAAAAAGTAACATAAGATTTATCTGGTACTTAGATATCAGAAATTGGAGTTTGGTACTGTGGCAATACGTCATAGGACCACACTCTCCCTCCCTCCCCCCGCCCCCCCTTTACTTCGGCATTGCAGAAAGAGGATTGAAAGGCTGTGACCCATGCCAAAACCGAAGGGTACTTGTAACAGATAAAAACGCAAAAGGACTTTAGAGGAGAACGACAAAAAGTCTGCTGTTACAGTTAATTGAATAGTGCCGTCTCCTTGACAGGATGGTAGAGAAGGGGAAACAGCTCTTTAAACTGTGGCAATGACATTTTGGTGTGATGTATGTGCTTAACTGAGGTGTCAGTATGTGTGCTCAGTAGTAGCGGAGAAATCTGCAGAAAGCTGCAGTGTTGACAGTTCTGCCACGGAGTTGATGAGCTTGGGAATTTAATTCCCACCACTTCCTTTCTTGCTTATTTGTTGGAAGTCTAAAATATTCTGCCCAGCTCTCCACTTCATCACTTTTTATGACCAGAACAGGCATAATCCCTACCTTTGTTTGAAAGATGACTGACTGCTTTCCTTTTCCTGCCTGGATACTAAGAATTAAGCAGATAGTTCATTTATTTTCTGGTGAGTGACTGGGGAAGTATTGTGGAGCAGATCTGGGCTGTTAGGTGTGTCTCCTGAGTGGTCTGCATGTGATTACTAAAGGTTCTTAACTCTGGCAGTGAATTTCATGGTCTCAGTTAGCTAATTATGTGTTTTGTTCAGTCTTTGTGGGCATTTTTCCTTCAGTTGAATTAAAAAAAAAATGATCTCAGAATTAGCAGTCTGCTTCTGGAGGTGGCTGGGAATGTGCTTAACTAGTACCAGCTTTATAGCACCTTTCTCATCTTGGTTTTGTAGAATTGAGGACACAACATTTTTAAGCAGAGCACGTTAAGTTTCAGAACAAAACTCTGTGTAATGTTGTGTTTAGGGAAGGCTACATTGGGTAAGAGATAAATCCCTTTGCTTTTTAGTTGGTCCTCAGAGACTAGAGGGGCTTGGGGTGGCTACACTTAGCTCTTAACAATTATGACAGTTGTGGGTACTACAGGCCTGATAGCAGATACCCAAATAGCCTGGCAAAGCAGCTGTGACTTCCCAGTGAAAGTGGGCATAGGGACAACCTGTAACAGGTGCCCATCAACTAATTTTGGTTAGATGCTCCCATCATAGTGTAGTTGCTCCATCTGTTTTTGTTCTTATGTATAGCTCTTGGCAAAAGGTGCTGAAAGGTGCTGCTGTACTGAGTTACAACTGCCCACAAAGGTTCAACTTCCTACAGCGCTGAGGACTAGAATCACTTTGCAGTAGGGGCAGTTCCTGGGAGCAACATTCTCCAGTGCTGACCAGGGAGTTAGTGTAGTCTGAGCACCTGGACAGTTGCCTGTTTAACAGTCTATGGGTTATTCATGCTTGAAGGCTTATTTAATTCTCTTTCTTTGGAAAGGCAACATAGAGCTAGTCCAACACTATGTTTTAACTAACACTTTAGTGTTAATGAAGTGTTATTGTGGGACTACGTGCTCTGATGGAGCACAGTATTGTTTAAATGGATGTGTTTTGTTTTCTCATGCAGTTGAGGCTTGTGTTTTGTCTAATCCCAAAATAATTTGTGAATGCCATTGGCTCATCACAGCTGTGAGAAAACAGAATATACAGTGTTCATATGTGTCCATGTCCTGTTGAAGCACAACTACTGTAGGGCCTTTTAAAGTTTAGCTAATGCTCTGGGTTAAATTTGGGTTTGAAGGACACCTTTAAATCTATCAGAGACTTAACTGTGAGAAACCAAGAGGCAAGATGATGACTTTGGAAACTCCGGTAAGTTGATCCCAGGCTGAGATTTGTTGATCCACCTCACAGTAGTGCGTGAGTGTCATTCTGAGAAGGGGATTGTTGATGGTCTGTTCTAATCACCACTGGTTTCAAGGTAGATGGTTAGTTCTGCCTTGTCTTCTGTGCTAAGCCAGAGGGATAGCCTGCAGAATTGTATCAACAGTCCTTCATTAAAATCTTCAATTTAGTTACTTTTTATGTTATTTTGAAGCATGATAAATGTAAAAGGTTTAATGCATGAAAAAAACCCCACAGAGATATTTGTATTATGTAGGCTAGATGCTTCTGTATATAATCAAAACTGTTTTCCTTCCACAGCTATTTGGACATAGGAGAAACAAAGAAAAAGCCTACTGAAGTCAATAATGAGGTAGGTTGTCTGAAATATTTAAGGCTAGCCTGCATTTAATGTTAGTGGAAGACTTGCATTTATTTCCAATTTTGTAAAATATATATTGATTATGTTTAGTAATAATAAAATTATCTACCATTCACAACATATTATTTGAATGATCATTGCTCTGGACTGCTCTGAGCATGATCATAGCATCACAGTATCATAGTATCATAGTATCAGAGTATCATAGTATCAGTCAGGGTTGGAAGGGACCACAAGGATCATCTAGTTCCAACCCCCCTGCCATGGGCAGGGACACCCCACACTAGATCAGGCTGGACAGAGCCTCGTCCAGCCTGGTCTTAAACGCCTCTAGGAACAGGGCTTCAACCACTCCCTGGACAACCCATTCCAGGGTTTCACCACTCTCATGGTGAAGAACCTCCTCCTCACATCCAGCCTGAATCTCCCCACCTCCAGCTTCATTCCATTCCCCCTAGTCCTATCACTACCTGAGATCCTGAGAAGTCCCTCCCCAGCCTTCCTGTAGGCCCCCTTTCAGATACTGGAAGGCCACAATTAGGCCACCTCGGAGCCTTCTCTTCTCCAGACTGAACAGCCCCAACTCCTTCAGTCTGTCCTCATAGGAGAGGTGCTCCAGCCCTCTGATCATCCTTGTGGCCCTTCTCTGGACACCTTCCAGCACCTCCACATCCCTCTTGTAATAGGGGCTCCAGAACTGGACACAGTACTCCAGGTGGGGTCTCACCAGGGCTGAGTAGAGGGGGAGAATCACCTCCCTTGCCCTGCTGGCCACACTTCTGATGCAGCCCAGGATCTGATTGGCTTTGCCGGCTGCAAGTGCACATTGAGAGCTCATGTTGAGCTTTTTGTCCACCAGCACCCCCAAGTCTCTCTCCTCAGGGCTGCTTTCCAGCCAGTCACTGCCCAGCCTGTGTTTGTGCCTGGGATTGCCTCAACCCAGATGCAGGACCCTGCACTTGGTCTTGTTGAACCTCATGAGGTTGGCTTGTGCCCACCTCTCCAGCCTGTCAAGGTCCCTCTGGATGGCCTCCCTTCCCTCCAGCATGTCTGCTGCACCACACAGCTTGGTGTCATCAGCAAACTTGCTGAGGGTGCACTCAATGCCACTGTCCATGTCACCCGCAAAGATGTTGAACAAGATAGGTCCCAGCACTGATCCCTGAGGGACTCCACTTGTCCCTGGCCTCCACTGGGACATGGAGCCATTGACAGCCACTCTTTGGGTGCTCAGCTTTCTGAATTGTCAAATCCAGTTGAAAACTTCCAGGCAAAAAAACCCAGCCTCCTGGTGTCTTCAATGGGGCTGTTCATAAATCTAAGGGAACTTTATTTAATGCACTATAAGAGGGTGAGAATGATAATTTTAGACGTTTCAGATCAGCAAATTGTCTTCAACACTTGGTATTTTCTCTGGAGAAGGGAGATTTGGAAAAAATCACACTTTGTTGAAATGTGTTTCCTAGGTGTTTTTTTCAGGCATTGACTTAGAAATCAAAAAGGTAGGTAAAATTTTGGGGAACAGGCAGAGCAGCAATATTGTCTTTGATTCAGCCAGATTTGCATCAGCAAACAAAAAAACATCATATTTTTTCCAAGGAGCTTTGTAGCCTTATGTTAGCCCACAAAGATATTTTTATTGGAGCACAAGCCCTATGAGGAGAGGCTGAGGGAGCTGGGGTTGCGTAGCCTGGAGAAGAGGAGGCTCAGGGGAGACCTTCTTGCTCTCTACAACTACCTGAAGAGAGGTTGTACCATGTGGGGGCTGGTCTCTTCTCCCAGGCAACCAGCACCAGAACAAGAGGACACAGTCTCAAGATGCACCAGGGGAGGTTAGACTGGATGTTAGGAAGAAATTCTTCATAGAGAGAGTGATTGGCCATTGGAATGGGCTGCCCAGGGACATGGTGGAGGTGTTTAGGAGGAGACTGGATAGGGTTCTTGGTGCCATGGTTTAGTTGATTAGATGGTGCTGGATGATGAGTTGGACGTGATGATCTTGAAGGTCTCTTCCAACCTGGTCTGGTCTGGTCTGGTCTATTCTATTCTATTCTATTCTATTCTATTCTATTCTATTCTATTCTATTCTATTCTATTCTATTCTATTCTATTCTATTCTATTCTATTCTTCTGTTCTATTCTAATTGACAACATTGCTAAAGGAAAAGAAAAAAGTATGTCTTGCTCCATCAAGCACAGCAAGATGTAATTTGTGCATTGTCTGAATGACTTCAGTAGGAAGGTTGCCATGGATTTCTGCAGGTACAGAAGAACTTGAGGACCATGTCTGAGTTTCTAATGGGCTGTGTTGGGGACAGGAGATACAAAAATGTATGTGGTTGATTAGTTGACTCACTGCAGCTTTCTTGGGCTGCTTGCATATCAAGGACCAGTGTACTAGGTGTTGAGTAAAAAAATCACTGATGGACTCTTCAGCTAACATCAGAGTGCATTTTCAAACTGATCTTTGTCAGGGCAATTTCTGCTTGCTTTGTGCTGCTGCTGAAGTATTAACCTGCTCTCCTTCATTAGCTCAGCCTTTTTTATTCACTCTTTCTTTCCTTTCCTTCTTATTCTCTAAACTCCCAGGTGTTTTTGAAACACAATATAATTTATCAGGGTTCCCACATTAATATTTTGGACACCAGACCACTCTTACAACCTCAGCAGGGCTGCTGTTAACCAGAACCTGGAGATAGCAAAGACTGTTCTTCAAGTGTGCCCCTGGGCACCATTCTCACCCAGCCAGCTGGCTTTGCTCTGACAGTGACATTGAAGGCGTGCGATCACAGCAGTGAATGGCCTTGTGCCTCAGTACTTCCAAGTGCTCATGGTGCATCTGGAATTGGTGCAGGATTTTTTGTTGTCCACAAAGGAGATGGTCTTGGAGCTATCAGAGCTGCCTTGCCATAGAGCAAGTTTTTGAAACACACTGATACTGGCCTGGTGGTGATGCCAGTTTTTCTGTACCTGTATAGTGCCATATATCAAAGAACTGAAAGCTCTAAAAAGGAAGCACAGAAACAGTGATTGAGAAATCAGTGTTCAGTGATTAAAAGTGATATCGTCATGCTTAAGTATGAGAAGTATCAGTACTGGTTGTATGAAGCACATTTAATTTAGATTTCCTACTGATGAGAGAAATACTCATCACAGTGCAGGTTTTAGAATAGAATAGAATAGAATAGAATAGAATAGAATAGAATAGAATAGAATAGAATAGAATAGAATAGAATAGAATAGAACAGAACAGGTTGGAAGAGACCTTGAAGATCATCACGTCCAACTCATCATCCAGCACCATCTAATCAACTAAACCATGGCACCAAGCACCCTATCAAATCTCCTCCTAAACACCTCCAATGATGGCAACTGCACCACCTACCCAGGCAGCCCATTCCAATGGCAAATCACTCTATGAAGAACTTCTTCCTAACATCCAGTCTAAACCTCCCCTGGCACAGCTTGAGACTGTGTCCTCTTGTTCTGGTGCTGGTTGCCTGGGAGAAGAGACCAGCCCCCACCTGTCTACAACCTCCCTTCAGGTAGTTGTAGAGAGCAATGAGGTCTGCCCTGAGCCTCCTTTTCTCCAGGCTAAGCAACCTCAGCTCTCTCAGTCTCTCCCCATAGGGCTTGCGTTCCAAACCCCTCACCAACTTGGTTGCCCTTCTTTGTTGCCCTTTCCTTTTCTTCAGTAAAACAATCACAAATATTTATTTTCAGTTCTGGTTATTGAGGAGGGAGACAGAAGGAAGAAAATGTTATACAGCAGTTGTACATAGTATACTCGTGTGGAGCTGTAGGCTTTCTTTTGCGTTAAGCTGTCAATTGTTTGACGTTTGCTCTTGGGAGTAGTTTAATGTTTTTCTCTGAAGACAGCATCTCAGTTACTTTAAATCTGCATATACCTAGATCATGTATGTCAAACTAGAATAAAACAAGCAAAATAATAATGTTCAAGAGAATGTGTAGATATGGTGATCTTCACAAAGAAGTCCTCCATCAGTATCACCAGCAGCCTAAAGCACATGAGCAGATAAACAGAGCAACTCATGAAAACTTGCATCTCTATGTTTTTTGTCTAGTAAAAACTGCACACAGCAGTTTAATTTTGATGGCTTGAGAAAAAAAAAGTTAAATAAAAGGTTTAAAAATAGTTGAATTTTGTCTAATTATAATGCTCTTAAAATCTTGCAAAATAACTCTAGTCTTAGTCTGTGAGGCTCAACTATAAATCAGAGTTGGGTCTTCAATGAACTTCGTCTCCTTCTGTGATGAAATGATCCGCTTGGTGGGTGAGGGAAAGGTTGTGGATATTGTTTACCTGGACTTCAATAAAGCCTTTGAGACTGTTTCCCACAGCATCCTCATGAAAAACATGTCTGCCCTGGGCCTATACAGGGGTACACTTTGCTGGATCAAACCCTGGCTGGATCGCTGGGCCCAGAGAGTGACAGTGAATGGAGCTAAATCCAGTTGGCTGCCAGTCATAAGTGGTGTTCCCCAGGGCACACTGCTGAAGCCATTTCTGTTGAATATCTTTATCAGTGATCTGGACAAGGGGATTGAGTGCACTCTCAGTAAGTTTGTAGATGACACCAAGTTAGGTGGGAATGTTGATTTGCTGGAGGGTAGGAAGGGTCTTCAGGTGGACCCGGACAGGCTGGATCGATGGGCTGAGGACAGTCATTTGGGCTTCAACAAAGCCACATACTGGGTGCTGCACTTGGGTCACAACAACCCTGTGCAACTCTGCAGGCTTGGAGCTGAGTAATAATCCAGTTGCTGGATTAAAAAGATAGTTAGGTGCCTTAATACCATATTTGCTTTTGGAAATCTTCTCAGGCTGTTGTACATATTCATGTGATGAAGGGAATAGTTCAAGAGAAAACTGAAACTATGCAGAAGGCAGGAGTTTATAATGGGAAAGGCCTGCAAGATCCTTTTCACTTCAGAACATCAGTCTGCACATTAACATCCAGTTTCAGTTCCCTGGTTTTTGAGAGCATTGTGATGGAGTAACATTTGAGCAGTTATCAGGCACATCCTCACGAGTTGTCCCCTGCCGTGTTCTACTAGAGCTAGTGGAATTTTAAAGCCACATCTTTGTGGCTTGTCACTTCATGCACTATTACACATGTTGTGCACTTCCTTAATGTTTGCTCTTTGCTCTCCTTTGCTCAAGGGTTCTTCTGACATGGCAGTACTCTTTTCCTTCTGTTTATCCCAGCAAATAAGTTATGACACGTCTCTTGCACTGTAGTGTTGTGGTAGTTGTTCTGCATGGAAGGCTGAAACAAGTTGCCCAGAAAAAGTCAGGTTTTTCAAATGGGCTGTGCAGTATGCTAATCCCCTAGAATTGTCACATCCCATCTTAGTTTAGAGGGCTTAGGGAGAGAGCAGGTGTAGAGAGCAAGTTCAGATTTCTACCTTCTCCCTCTTTCAACCAGGGACAACAGTAAGGGTCAAAGATGACACTTGTCCAGAAGCATGGGGAAAAAGTGTGTCAGTCTCCGCAGATGGCCACCAGACTCCTGGCTGGTTTAAATCCTCTAGCAGAGCCCTCACACCGTAATGATATGTGCCAAAACATTTTGCAGTCACTGGTAGGGAAGGTAGTAAAAAGGTTTCATCCTCATGCAGGCTCAAGCTTTGGTACAAACTGTTTCTTAGATGTGTTTCCATCCATCACTTCTTTTGGCAACTGAGCTTGTTTTGCAAGAGAGATCCCTTTTGCATTCAAGGTGATCTGCAAGTACAAATACATTTCCAATTATGTTCATGAGGAATCTTACAATCTTTGGAGGAAGTATTGGCCAACAGTTACCATTTGTTAATGATAAGCTTAACTGTTTGTAAAATGTACTCAATATTATTTTCCAGTTATAATGTGCAACGTATGGACATTTCTGTTTTTCTAGGCACTGCTTCTGATCTAGAGAGTCTCTGTTTGTGCACTTTGAAAGATAAATTTTACTTGTTCTTTGGGCTAGGTAAGCTGCCAAAGGATTAACTGAGCTCTTGCATTTGCAAATTCTGTAGGCAATTATTTGTTTTAAACTATCTTTCTTTCTCAAAAATGTGTTCAGCTGAAGCCTCCTTTTGTCTTTCCCTTCTTATGACAGTTTTCTGAACACATTGAAACTAAAGGGAGCTTGCTTGTGTACAGGCACCTAAGGAAAACAGATATATTTTGATACTGAAGAAGCAGCCTCTTGCAACTGAAAGAAAAAAATGGAGGGAACAGAACAGAACAGAACAGAACAGAATAGAATAGAATAGAATAGAATAGAATAGAATAGAATAGAATAGACCAGGTTGGAAGAGACCTTCAAGATCATTGCATCCAACCCATCATGCAACACCATCTAATCAACTAAACCATGGCACCAAGCACCCCATCAAGTGCATCCACTATCAAAAGTTCATAGTAGGCCTGCATTAAACTGCTTTACTGACCATATAGATGGATTTGCTTGAGAGCAAGAAAGATTTTCTTAGGTAATGAAAACACTAAGGTTTTTCTGTTGGCACTTCACTCATTCTTCTGGGCTTCTAGGACAAGGTGATTGTCTGAGACGAGTGTTTTTCGGGCTGCTCAAGATTCATTGCCATTTCTGTGGGATCTTTTCTACGGACTTAGATTCTAGAAAATAAAATTCTGTAGCAAAACTCTACTCGATTGTCTTACTCTACATAATGCACATTTAAGAGTTAGTTCCATACTTTGAGTAGTGGCTTCATTCCAGAGTGTGGTCATTTAGCATTACAGGTGGCTGCGTATGGCTCTTGGACTGACAGATTCAGTGGTGCGTGTCAGGGCCCCTAGTGTGAGGAATGCCCATCTCTCACTTGTTCCTCTCCTACCTTTACAGTTCCAGGTTCTTTCCATGTTCAGCCTGAATACCCTTCTGCAGTTCTGTTGCTTCCCATGCAGTAGTTGTGTTCTGGTTGTGTTTTTCCAATGATTTATCACTTTTTTCCCCCACTCTTTTGCATAAACATATTTTATTGTTCCATAACTCTTATTTCAATTGCAGCTTTTTCCTTTATCAGGTGGTTTGGGTGTGCTCATGTTTGGCAGAATATGTGTAACATGTAACAATAAATATTTTTACTAATGGTTCTTCAGGGGATTAATAAAGGCTCCTCAAAGCTTTCACACATATATGACCTGAGTGTTTGTATCTTCATGCCATCCCAGAACATCTTTTACTAGCCAAAACACTTGAAATTGGCAAGGATTTGAATGAGTGTTTGAGTATTTGTAAACTTTTTCTGGCCCAGTGCTTGTCATTCCTCACATTGGTCACACGCTGGATGGCACAGACATGTGCTAGGACATGGACTAGGGTGTTTGCTTGTCAGGGAACTTCACAGAGTGCATCTTCCTGTAATTAAGCATGAGTGCAGAATTAAACTGTGACTGGCACAGTGTGCCTTGTACTGCTGGTCTCCAGATGCAGTAATCCCCACACTCCTGCTGTTGGGTCCTGTGGGACAAAGTTAACAGGCAGATCACAGCCTGGGGCACTTTGCCACTGTGGTTTTTGTGAGACCTTGGGCCAGGAAAAGTCCCCTAGTTGTCCAGTGCTAACAGTGGAGGCAAGCACCATGACAGAGGTGTGTGAGGTGGACAATACAATGTTTGAGACTTGGTAGATCTGCACTTACCATCATAATTTTCAAAGAAAGCCTCTGAGCTGTTACTATAAAAGTGTTTTGAGGAGCTGCCATTTCTGTTTCCCTCTGTTTCCTCCATATTTTAAAATGAAATTAGTTTAGTATCATTTATGGCAATTATTTCTTCTGTTCCCTTTGAGTGCCTCTCTGTTACTAGACAGTGGGGTCACCACTCATCTGTTGACAGTGGCACGATCTGATTAATCTGTAACATTTTGGTTCTGGAACGTGTTATTGCTGTCCTGATTTCACAGGCTAATTTTGTATCTTTATGCTAGATACACCTTGTCCTTAAGATACTGGTGTATTTTTCCCAAGTGCATTCTCAAGAAAAATGCCAGTCTAAAAAAAATTTCCCAGGTAATTATTGTTTATTTCAAAACTATCATTTATCACATCTGACAAATAATGTAGGTGTCTAATGTCTATAATCATATGAAAAAACATGTCAGTTTTCGAGGAGTGGTCTAATGATTCACTGTAACTTCTACCTATCAATTAGAAATCATTCACTGATATTTTTTTTCTGGTAGCTTTGAGGGCAAGGAAGTGCCTGAATATTAAAAATGTTTAATATAATTCAAAATAATTAGAAGTATTAGAAATTAGAGAAGCATGTGCAAATTAGAATAGAATAGAATGGAATGGAATGGAATGGAATAGAATGGAATAGAATAGAATAGAATAGAATAGAATAGAATAGAATAGAATAGAATAGAATAGAATAGAATAGAATAGAATAGAAATAGAAATAGAAATAGGAATAGAATAGAATAGAATAGAATAGAATAGAATAGAATAGAATAGAATAGAATAGAATAGACCAGGTTGGAAGAGACCTTCAAGATCATTGCATCCAACCTATCATCCAACACTATCTAATCAACTAAACCATGGCACCAAGAACCCCATCCAGTCTCTTCCTAAACACCTCCAGTGATGGTGACTCCACCACCTCCCTGGGCAGCACATTCCAATGGCCAATCATTCTTTCTATGAAGAACTTCTTCCTGACATCCAGCCTAAACCTCCCCTGGTGCATTCTTCTTTCCGGTGCTTAGCTAGATGGACTGAGACTGACCCACAGATGCACAGGAGATATGAACTCCATTTCACTTACCATGACTGAAAAGGAGGGTGATTTCCCTTGGAGGTGAACATAGTGGCTTTAAACACTTTGGAAATTTTGTAGGAGCTTTGCTGTCTAGAAGGCTCCCTGAATTAATATGTGACTGGCATAGTTAATTTCTGACTCACTGGTGCTTTGTGTGGCCTGAGAAGTTTGTGTACTGCTGTGGTGTTATGACTTATTTCCATTCAGTTAATAGCTGCTTGGATGGTGCTTTGTATCTACACCATTAGAAAGGCTAATAGACTCTTGCTCAAGGCTGGTTTGTATTATCCAGTGTACCATCTAGCAATGCAAAGTACCCAGGAAAACACAGATTTTCCAGGTTAATTACTGTATATGATAACTGAATTGGTTTTGTGCTGACCAAACACCTCAGTGAGTTTGATTCTG
Source organism: Melanerpes formicivorus (assembly GCF_026170545.1). Lineage (NCBI taxonomy): Eukaryota > Metazoa > Chordata > Aves > Piciformes > Picidae > Melanerpes > Melanerpes formicivorus. The sequence continues at coordinate 425,185 of NW_027142517.1, read as the reverse complement.
CATGTTTCATTAAAGTGTATAAAAATGCCCATTAAAAAAGTCACCTTTCTATGCAATAGGTGAGATGAGATGTTTCCTGTGCTGGAGTAGCTTAGAAAACTTATTGTTCTACTTTGCTTTTGACCACTGAACCTTGAACATTCCTTTCTTTCACATCACAGGATGGTGGTGGTGTGTATAAATGAAGTTTTGGTTCTTTTGACCCCAGTTCTGCCCTAAGGGGAAGCAAATATTTGTTCTCAATTTTCCTGGGCACATTGATTAACAAACAGGCCATTGTAACAAACTGGCAAAGCCATGGCTCATTGCATGAGCTGATAAATTTGGAATGTGACATGGTGTTGAAATATTTGAAACTTTAAAAGGTTAGTTATAAAGTAACATAAGTAATGAACGAGATGTTCATAGTGTCCAAGACTATATTAATACAGCAATAAGAAAGGCCAGCTCTTAAACCCATGTAAATCAAACCCATGTAAATCTAACCCATGTAAATCAAACATCTGGTTCAGAGAGGTTGCATTTTTTGGCTGTTCTGCTGCCATCCAGTACAGCTTTGTGTTTGGTTGCCCCCTTTGATGGGGGGAGCTTCTGGTAAGAAAAGGCAATAAATCAGGTAGTCACACTTTTTCATAGAATCATAGAATCAACAAGGTTGGAAAAGACCTCAAAGATCATCAAGTCCAGCCTGTCACCCAGCACCTCATGACTAAACCATGGCACCAAGTGCCACGTCCAATCCCCTGTTGAACACCTCCAGGGATGGTGACTCCACCACCTCCCTGGGCAGCTCATTCCAATGGCTAACAACTCTGTCAGGGAAGAACTTTCTCCTCACCTCCAGCCTAAACTTCCCCTGGTGCAGCTTGAGACTGTGTCCCCTTGTTCTGCTGCTGGTTGCCTGGGAGAAGAGACCAACCCCTTCCTGGCTACAACCTTGCTTCAGGTAGTTGTAGAGAGCAATAAGGTCTCCCCTGAACCTCCTCTCCTCCAGGCTAAACAATCCCAGCTCCCTCAGCCTCTCCTCATAGGGATTGCACTCGAGGCCTTTCCCCAGCCTCATTGCCCTTCTCTGGACAACTTCAAGAGTCTCAATGTCCTTCTTAAATTGAGGGGCCCAGAACTGGACACAGTTCTTAGCTTGTGTCTTCATGGCAGCCTGTGGAAGTGCTGCCAGACTTTTGTATTTAGCATGTCTCACTTATTGTTTAATATTCTATCATTTAATATGCATTGGAAGGAAAAGAAAAGCTAAGAATGGCATGATTCTATTTGAAGCTATTCTCAAATGCATAAACCTCACCTTTTTAGAAACCAAATATGCAGTATGTTCAGAGGACAATTAAAATGCTGTTTAATGAACCGCAGATTTTTCTGATATGCAAGGTTTGATTCTCTTATACCACTTGCAATACCTGAACAGGCAACAGGAAGTTGCACAGTTCACTGGGTCTGTCCCATGTTCCAGTCTGTATTCACAAAAGTGTGAAAGTATAATGTACCATTTTTAGAAGATGAACCTTTATGCCTAGTGGTCAGCAAACAGATTCAGACCAACCAAAACAAATAGATATTGATTTTACATTTTAGAGATTATGGTTTTTTACCTTTTGCTGATTAATACATTTCTGAATAAAGAAGTTAGACAATACATAATACAGAATTAACCAGGTTGGAAAAGACCTTTGAGATCATCAAGTCCAACCTATCACCCAACACCATCTAATCAACTAAACCCTGGCACTAAGTGCCTCATCCAGCCTTATTTTAAACACTTCCAGGGATGGTGACTCCACCAACTCCCTGGGCAGCACATTCCAATGGCCAATCACTCTTTCTGTGAAGAACATAGAAAATAGAATAGAATAGAATAGAATAGAATAGAATAGAATAGAATAGAATAGAATAGAATAGACCATGTTGGAAAAGACCTTCAAGATCATAGTGTCCAACCTAGCATCCAACACCACCTAATCAACTAAACCATGCAACCAAGCACCCTATCAAGTCTCCTCCTGAACACCTCCATCACCTCCCCAGGCAGCCCATTCCAATGGGCAATCACTCTCTCTGTGTAGAACTTCCTCCTAACATCCAGCCTAAACCTCCCCTGGTGCAGTGTGAGACTGTATCCTCTTGTTCGTTCTGTTTTTATCTGTGTATTTCAAACCAATTTGTGGGCTGCTCAGAGTCCTTACAGGACTAGCCATTCCCAGTGATGCTTTCCCTTGTAATACCAAATGTGTAACATTCTCTTCCCAGTGTATCACTTCTTTGAGTTACAAAACCCACCTGCCCAGCTGTTGTATGCTAAAGAAACAACGTGGTTTTAGTTGATCTTCAGTCTTTCAGGTGGCTAGCTGAACAGAAACATATGAGAAAAAATTGTGGGGAAAATTGTGTTCAGTTATTGTACATACACATACACACATATTATATGCATGTATACATGTGGCTGTGCACACACTGATTCAAAATAGCTGTCTTGCAACAACTACTTTTGGCATGTGTACATGAGTATACCTGAGGTCATGGTTTGGCTACTGATCATGTTGTTTGTTTTCTTTGCCAGCAGTCAACAGTGGAAGATGTAAGTACCTAAAGCAGATTGTTCAATGCATTGCATGAATTTGCTGAGTGTTTTGTTCATGTTTGCTACATTTTGTGTATATTTAGTGTGTTTTTTTGTTGTAAGGGAAGTGCAAATAATTGTGAAATGTTGTTATAAAGCAGCTGTGAGTGTGTGGGCTTTTTTACCACGTTTCAGTTAGATGCTGAACTGCATCTTGGCTTTGTATTTTCAAAGCTGCAGCTACCACTCAGCAACATGAGTTCAGCCACAGTGAATTATGACTGAAAGTGAAAGGTGGGCAGTGAGAGACTTTGTGTAGAATGTTGTGACCGTTTGAGGCGGTGCCTTTAACAAAGGGATACTATGGCCGAATGTTTGTAAATGAAAGACAGATCTAAACTAATTTCATTGGTGGAGAGGCAGAAGCCCTGCCTTAAGTTTGATTCCCAGTGGGACTAGTCTCAGTCTTGCTTTCCCCCCTTTGCAGCTCACAGCTTTCTGGGCTTTCGGCCAGGCTTGACCTTGAAGCAGATAAAGCGTGAGGCCTCTTCTAGCATTCTAACACATAACTGCTTTTTAATTAACAGTTTCTCTTTTTTCTCTCTTTCTAACCCTCTCTGGGGAAAGGGGAGAGAAGGGGGAGCAGGGGTGGGGAGCCCTCCTCATCAGAGGAGGGAAACCCTCATTTCTGTGCTACTTTGTTGTATATTTCTGTATATATTGTAAATACTGTAAATTCTGTACATAAACCTGCATCTCCTAAACTGCTTTGTAAATATACAGCACAC